>NC_065534.1:27337666-27641554 GCF_932294415.1 Quercus robur | reverse complement strand
TTAAAAAATGAAAGACCCAATAAAGATATTGGCATCCTCAAGGTCTTTACAGAAGGCTTTATATGTTGATTCATCACGAAGCTCTTCAACCAAGTAACCAACAACTTGAAAGGAAGCGTTCCTCTGGTTTTGGTTGAGAGCCTGAACTGCGGCTGTGAGTGATGATTGGTATTGTGCTTCTAAGACTACATAGACAATTTTGACTGTAGGGAGGCCCTGTTTGTTGTCTGGGACAATTCTACGAACTTCTGGGCTGGTTTGCGTGAATAGGCCATTGCCAATTGCAGTACATTTTAGGTTTCTTGGGGAGGAAAGAGTGAAGAAAGTAATGCTTTGTAGAGAGAGAAGAAAGGTGGTCAGTTTTGGAGGTTGGTAACGTAAATGGTGAAGATACATATAAAGATTTGTGTATCATTACCTCATTTCTCACATATGTCACTTTAAAATACCCTTCAAATTCCGGTTTTGGAGTATACTCTAAGTCCTATATATCATCTCCAACACACTGAAAATAAACACAAAAATGTTGCAGATATTTATTAGCAATTGCGAATGAAGGATTGAGTCTATCAACACAGAACAAAATCATGGCTAGGGGATCAATGAATAACAAGCAATGGCAATAATGGGGCTTACATAGATGCAAAAGAAATGAATAATAATTCATTTTCATCAGCAATCACTGGAGGAAATCAAACTTTTATGAACATATACTGGCCACAATCTTAAAAATCATTGATTTGGTTAATTAATTACAAAGGTAACATAATATTGGAACTCGAGAATATAACATCTGTTGTAACCAAGAGTAAATCATAGATATTATAAGGAGATAATCTTCAATGCTTGTCAATGAACTGAATTAGTATTGCCAAAATAGTTAGGATATATTACTTATAAAAATAAAAATAAAATAAAAAGGAAAGCTCTGGCTGTCATTCACTAGAAACATCCATACTAGAGCCTGACAGAAAGGACTTCATATAACATCTCCTGGCCAAAAATCAGTAGTAAAATGAAACAATAAGTTTGTAAGAGTTGAACTCCTATGCAGTCATCTTTTACAAATACATCCCCCATCCCCCCCCCCCCCCCCCCCCACCCCAACCCTGCTCCTCACCCCCAGGTTCTTTAACATGCATCTGTGAGAGCCATTAACTCTACCAATATGTCCCAAACTTCTTAATTAAAAAGCAGATAATTCTCATTTTATACATCTTAGGCTGATAAATCACAGTTATACTGGGAACGGGGAGAAGCATACAACAACCACCCCCCCCCCCCCCCCCCCCCAAAAAAAGCTTCAAATGCAAATAACTAGTTATAAAATTAAGCAACTATTATACCTGAACATAAGACAGACCAGAGGAATCACAAAATCTTATTGCAAGACAGATAAAGAATTCACTGAAAGAGCACTAAGCTTAAGCCAATCATGTGTACCTCTCTATTAATAATCAGGTACCCTTGTCCATCAACCATGTACGAAATCATCATTATTAAATCGTATTCAGCATCAGGAAATTTCAAAGGAAGCTTTGTAGTCTCAATATCAAATGCACAAACATGCACTTCAGCACGTTGCAAAAGATCTGTCCTCTTTTCCAGCATAAGACCAGTACTGGATACACTAACGTCATACCATTGCCCACATCGTACATCTGAGTCATGAATTTCTTAGTGTCTCTAAAGGAGATAGAAAAATAAAAATGAAATCTCAAAAGAAATAGAAAGAAACAAGAAATCACCATTATCAATGGCAAATCGAACATGATAAGGAACATCATACTCGCGGAGATCAACAATACAGTCTACAAAATCTTGAGGCCTTTGTTCTCTGCAGATCAAGTACCAAATATTTTGGGATAAGTAAAGAGATACCACATGTAAGAAGAGGTAAAAGGTCAGTGCTAGGGAGTAGAACTGCAGAAAGAAAACAATAACCTTTTCACTGAAAGGGCAATAATGGCTGGTTCAACGCAAATGGAACCTGAATGAAGAATAGAGCCTTACCTTTTCCCTGCTATAATGGACTCATATGCTTCTGCAGCATCAAATTTTTCCTGGTTTCTTTGAACGACATGCAATAGGTCACTCTTCACATTCATTAATTGTTGAACCGTGTCAAAAGATAGCTTCAAATAAGGTTTGTGCAAGCCAGACAAATGGTTTTTCTGTCCAGAAGCATACAAAGATATCAGAATGCATATATAGGGATACAGAATTATAATACCAACTCAAGAATAAATAATGATAATGATGTGCAAGGATATGACAATTAAATAACCAATCATAAGAAGCCCACTATAGTAAATTAAGTCTGCAGGTTAATGATATAGATTATAAAATTATCTGCAACAATTATTTTTGCATGGTACGACCTAACACTCCAGAAAAGATGATTAGCAAGAAAATGGGTTGAATAGACAACTATACACCCTAACTGCAAATTTGATGTATTTTTTTGCAAAACATAATGGTTATTTAATCATGAAGCATACAAGGAAAGATAACAAAAAGGTGGAATGATATAGTTTAAATATTCTTTGTCAATCATAAATAAATCATGCAATCCTATGCATACTTCCAGAATTTCTACAATTTAATGATAGGCTAACAAGAAAAGGCTAATGACCAAAAAGCATAGCATAAAGCCCAACTTCTGCATGAAGTACAAATTCAAGCAATAAAGATTAATTACCTGAGCCACAGAAGTTGCACCATGCCGTTTTGACAGCTTACTCGGATCAATTGCATCAATAATTGGGTTCTCAAAGTTACTCACCAGTTCATCTTTCGGAGGTTCATATGGAGGCACGTTTTCAAGTTCTGCTTCAGCAGTAGCAAGATAAAGTTAGCTTTAATGATTCTTTGTTACCGAGATTCTTCTTGCAACCTCACGTGTTCCACTTCTTTATATTTCTTTCTAATACCCCTTAGGAAAAAATATAAAGAAATGGAAGACCTGAGGAAGCAAGAAGAATCTTGGAAACATAGAATAATTAAAGCTAACTTTATCTTGCTGCTGCTGAAGCAGAACTTGAAAACATGCCTCCATATGAACCTCCAAAAGATGAACTTGTGAGTAACTTTGAGAACCGAATTATTGATTTAAGCCTCAGGTCGTGGGTTATGACGTGAACCCACGACCTGAAGCTTTAAGCCCATTTTGACGAAAATACTTTTCAGTAAAAAAAGATTAGAAACCTATTAGAAATAAGTCATGCCATGGAAAACAACGCACCCACGAACCATTTACAAATTTAATTGTATGAAGTAACCAACCTCAGTATTAATCCTTGCTTTGGATATGGCATCATCCTTGAGCAACTTCTTCAATACCTGCACAAAGTTCACTAACCATTAGCATCACAAGTTGAAAATCTCTATACACTGCCAATAACCAAAAAACCTCAAAACATAGTCACTTGCCTTACGAAATGGAGAAACTATAAATAAATAGAAGAGCTGAGGAAACAAGAAGAATATTGTCAACAAAGAATCATTGATGCAACAAGTTTGTAGCTGCTGCTGAAACAGAACATGAAGCAAGATAGTTAGTTCTTGTTAATGCATGCACATGGAAGAGGGAATTAAACTTCTTTTCATTAATAACAAGAGAACCATAGATAACCACAAACACATGAATATGTACCTCGAAGATAACAGCAACAAGAATTGTATCATTCACAAACACATGAATATCTACCTCCAGCTAATGTCCCAACTGTACCTTTCACCTAGTTCCAATAATATACATTAAAACCATTTTGGCCACAAAAATAATTTCATGAACTTTTCAACACCAGCTTGAAATGTCCAGTTAAAGGAATAAGGTATCATTTGAGTTACCTTTTTTGAACCTTACGCTTTCTCGTATAATAAGGAGGAGGTCTTGCATGTCCTTCGTCAGATGCCTCGGGCCCAGCGTTGTGTCCATGTTTGTGCCCCCCTGTCCCACAAGGAGGTGCCTTAGATATGCGTTTTGGCCGACCTTCTGCCACTGTAGCTAACCTAACAGGTTGCTCAGGCTGAACATGGGGTGGGTCGATGGCTGAAGAAGGGCCAGTGGACGTACTGTGGGAAGGTGGGTCCTGTTGCAAGTCAGAAGGGGTTTGATCAAGACCCAAGTCAAATGATGGAATAGGTGATAGCTCAGGAAATGACCGTGGGGTGGGTGGATGAATGTCAGACCCAGGATAGGCATGTGGGGTGGGTGGAGGAATGGTGGGACTAGGCGACTCATGTGGGGTGGGTGGAGGGATGGTGGGACTAGGGGACTCATGTGGAGTGGCTAAAGGGATGGTGGGGGTAGGGGATGGATGTGAGGTGGGTGAAGGGATGGTGGGGCTAACGGATGGATGTGGGGTGGGTGAAGGGATGGTGGGGCTAAGGGATGGATGTGCGGTGGATGGAGAGGGATCGAGGGTAGGGACAACTTGAGGGGTAGCAACAGGCGGACGAGAGCAACGTCCGGCAGGAGCTGTGCTCGTGCTTGGGGTCTCAGTAGTGCTTGGCCTCTGAGTAGGCACTGCCGCAGGAGTAGCTGCCTCCTCGTTCGGGGCCTCAGGTTCCCGAGGTCGTACACGGCCAATCTCATGCACTGCCTCCAGCACATTAATAATGTCATTGTGGTCCTCCGTGCCCACTGGGTGACGGTGCATCATACGGACATATCCTTCAATCTGCACATGGAAAAACCAAGTATATTAATAATGCAATATCAAAATGAAGAAAGCCAATCAATAGTATAATAAAGGTTGGTTCCAAATTGATACGGCAACTAATAATTGGAAATTATAGGGACACCAAGTGTTACATTGGACTAAATTGAAATTAGCTTTTGTATTAAAGATGTAGTTAGCGGATATCGTGTTCTCAAAAATGCAAATTAAAAATTCAAATGAGGAAAAAAATTAAAAATAATAAAAATGGAAAGAAGAATGTATACCATAACTCTAAAGGTTGAAATACGAGATATGAGCTTAGAGCATCCCAAATTAGATTTGTATATGAACAAAGTTCTCAATAAGGTAAATCAACAAGATTGCCTATAAGCAATCTTAAGCAGACAACAATTTAAAAGGGAGGTTTGATGCTAAGCAAACATTGGACCACATAAGAAGAGTTTTCTAAACAGTGGTAAACTAAGTAACAAGTACGGTAAGATGTAGAACACGTGGAGAAGTTACCATTAGAATGAATCTAGCACCGGGGATATCGATAAACCTTCGAGTTATCCTTGTGAACCAATCGAAGTACTGGTGCTGTAGAGGCATATCACCAAGCACTGCTTGACAACGCCGTTGAAGGCGATGACCCCACTCCGTGAGATGCATAGCATGTCTCCGCATCCAATCAACACCGATCTTCCCCCTCAAATCAATGGCATGAAGCACCGGGTCCGTGTTAACATGGCGGGGAATTTCTTGGATCATCCCAAATTGCCGAACGACACGATCCGGTGTATGTTTCTCTACTAGATGGAAACATACAAGCGGCACCATTGCCGTCCACACTGCCCTCCCTGCAACGCACCACGGCGGAAGGTTCTCGTATTCATCTTCATACGGCTGCCACACCACCTACAACAGCCCAAAAACAAATATGCAACACATTAGGCAACTATCTTTCTATTTCAAAGTTCAGCAAATATATATCTTCTTCTTGAACATGTTGAACAAAGCATTTTCATACCTGGTTTGGCAACATTAAAGCTATTTGCTCCCGATACCTGTCCCTAAAGACCTGGGCGGGCCTATTTTTCTTGTTTGGGACCCACACCCACCTACAATCAAGAACAGGGGATCAATATCTACAACTTCCCAAGTAAGATAATATTATGATTAAAACTATAATGTAATCAGATATAACTACTAATAGAATCTTATAGAAATTTACTCAATTAATAATATCACTAGAATAAAAAAAGTCCTTATCAAAACAAAGCACATACAAGGCATATGACAATGACAAAATTAGAGTATATTAACGTAATCATATATATTGAAACTCTGTTTAACATTTTTAAATGTTGACATAAATGATTCGTACAACCCTTTTAAATAAAAATAAAAATTTATATTTTAAGTTACATGATTGTAAGCTTAGGTAATGATCACATATTGTAAATGAAGTTACTAAGGTACAGACTTACTTAAGGGACAGTGGACCACGCACTGGAGGACCATAAGCACCCACTGGTGGGCCACGCTCAACTGCCGGGCACAAATAGGGGAATCTGGCCCACGCCCAATACTGGACCAACAATAAACACCCACCAATCTGACTGGCTTTCTTATCGCTTGCCCTGCATAACTGTTGGTACAGCCATGCAAGGCAAGCACTTCCCCAACTATACCTTCGTGGGTTGCGAAGGTCTTCCAACTGCTGCACCCACATTAGATGCACCCTATCACCGGATTTGTCCATGAAGATTGTGTCCCCCAATAGCGCTAGGATGTAGCATCGTGCATACCTATGCACTACATCGTCTTCAGCATTAGGCGACAGTGAATCGGCAACTTGCTCCAAAAGCCGTTTGATGAGAATCCTCTGGCCAGTACGTTCCAGATGGTCTTCATTGGTAGGTCGAAAGCCAAGGTACTCATCGCACATATTCTCCCATTCTTTTTGTGTGCTCCCTGTTACAGCATCACCATCAACAGGAAGTCCAAGAAGAACCTCCACATCCTGCAATGTGATGGTGACCTCACCATGCGGCATGTGGAATGTGTGAGTCTCGGGCCGCCATCGCTCCACTAAGGCCGTTATCAGGCCATGATCAATCTCTCTACCCGGAGTCCTGAGAAGTCCCTCCAAACCAAGTGCCTTAATGATGTCAATCACTCGATCATCCACCATTGGCTCTCGATTCGAGAACTCTTCACTACGGGCACGACATTTAAGGGACCCTGGATCCTGCACAAAACATAACCATGGATTAACATATGACAACAAGTTGAGTGCAATAGAAGTTGTTTATAGTATTTATAACACCCACCATGGATTAACGGGGCAATGGATTAACATACAACTTATTATTAATTTCTAAAAGCTAGTTAATGACTTGATGCTAACTAAGAAAATTACACTTTAAAAATATTTAGGTCATAAAATCTCTTATTGGCATCAATGTTAACATTCGTTTTTTCTAAATAAACATGTAATATTCATAGAAAGAAAAGACTTAGAAACAAATCACAGGGGGAGGGAATTAATCCCTTCTCTATCTTGTGATTTAAAACGAAAATTTAGTGAGGAAGAGATAGTGTTAAATCTCTCATTTGGCTCCATTTTATGGGCAAAAACACTAGCCTTCCTAAAAATATGATTTATAAACCCAAAAAAAAAAAAAAAAAAAAAAAGAGATAGATATTAGAAGGATCCCCCTAATTAAAATACAAATAACCTATTTTCGACTATCTAGCTCCAAATCACGACATTTCTTTATCTACCAAACTTATCTTGCTAACTTGCTAAGAAAACCACTTCAATTTATTGCCAAGCATGTTCACAATGGCACTGTTGAAGCAAAGATAATGCTATCAAATTGTGATTTTGTATGGCAGGTCCTGTTTGAACTCCAATTCCCTAAAGCAATTGGATCATGAAAGCAGTGAATGTTCTCTTTTATAGATTTTTGAACTTCTTTAACTCACATTGTGCATGGTTGTCCGACATATAGTTTCCAAATCTCTATTTTGCAGTAATACTTTGGGTTAAGTAATGTGTTTGAGCTTGGTGAGAGAGTGTAATTAAAGTGTGTGTGTGTGTGTTTAGGAATTAGTTTGTGTCTCAAAAAAAAAAAAAAAAAAGCCCTATGAAGGAAAAAAAAAAAAAATACTGACCTTGGTACAAAACATTGGCGTAAATATTAATTGACAACAATAAGTCTTGATGATTGACACTTATAATAAAATGAACCAACAGATTTTGCAGTTCTTTTTCTTTTTTACTTCAGATCTTCAATTACATGTTCAATAAATTTTCAATGTTAACAGTTATTTCATTTTAATTTCTCCAGCTGCAAAAAGTTGGCAAACCTACAAGCGTAAATTACAGAACAACTTTTGGTATTGACATGAAAGACAGAAAAACTTGGTTCATAGATAAAGTATGAAAAATGAAGTAAAGTATATCATATACTTTACAAAGTCAATCTAGAAAATAAAAAGGCAGTATATAGTGGTACTGTGGTAGCAAACCATAAGGTTTAAAGAAAAAGATATAAATAAGGAAAGAATGCTTCTGAGATTGAAAGTTTTAGGGCATTGGTTATATTGGTATGCATAGGGAAAGAATGCTATTTGCTAACATCCTCCTCCATTACCATCAGCTGCAACCAGTCTTGTTGATTGGGAGCAGCATCAAGTTGATCCTTTAGTACATGGGCACATGATTAATGCACACGAGCTGATTAAATCTGAGACAGGTCTATAATGTGAGAGAAAGGGTGAGAACCAAATGTAGGAATTTTTTTTTATTTGTAATTTGTAAAAGAAATGGCTCCTACTGGGTCTGCATTCATTGCTGATGGGTTCCTACAGGCTACAAAATGGGAAACTAAAATGGACGAAGCACATGTCCTGAACAATGAAGTATAGTATATAGTTGAGAATCCCAAACCATGAAGGGAAGTATATAGCTGGAAATTTTAAATGATGCAAATGAAAAGTGTTTAATTCAATATAATATAGTTTAAAAGTCTTTGAAAATTAAGATGTTAACATGGAGAAGCTAGTTATTCTAAAGCTTCTATGGTGGTAGTCATATAAAGAAAGTCCAGAATAAGCCTATTGCTGCCATTTTACTATTACCAATAGGTCATTCTTGTCTTTCCTGACATTATAACTTATAAGTATACGAGTACTTCTATCTTTTTTCTTGAGCTGAATACTTACCCTGCTTAAACTCAATAAAATCATTGCTTGCTTTTAGCCTTAAAATAATGTAATGTGGAATTTCCCTATGAATTTTCATTTGCTAAAATTAGATCAGACTGTATATATCTTTTCTTAGTTGTCTTAGAGTTCCAAAATGATTTTAGAGGTGTACTTGGTCATTATTGTGGTGCTTCCATGTAGTGAGGGTCCAGATAGATTGCAATGGTGTTTGAGAGGCATTTGGGTGTTTGATGTTCTGTCTTCTATGGTTTGTTGTGAGGCGGCCCAAGGGAGATTTCTTTTCCCTGAATAGAAAGTTGATGGACCCCAATGGGATACTGAACCCATATAAAGTTCTTCCATACTCAATTGCTTCTTACAGCTGAGATAAGGTTTGTTTATTTTATTTTTTATTTTTTTTCTCATTTTGAACTTTCACACTTGCGTTTGAAGTTTTACTCCTGAAAAGGGCTTGCAAATTTGCTTTTGAAGTTTTTGTGAACTAAGGCAGCTGAAATATGGAATGACGGGCCATTTCTTCTTTTTTTCAATGATAAATATAGACACGAAAAAAGAAATTTGCAAAATTCTCCAAATAAAAAATTTCACCTGTTATGAAGTCCATTCAACCCATAAAGCAAATTATATGTGTACACAGGGAGAGGGAATCATTTTGTTCATTTTTACACTGAAAGTTTCTCCAATTTTTAAGAAAAAAGATATCCTTCTCTTGTTTTTGGGCCTTTCTCAGCAACTAGCAACTGAACCAGCAACTGAGGAAAAGAGATCAAATATTCACATACATTATTGTTATTATTATACTAAAAATAGATGGACTAAGGTATTCATCAAACTTAAGAATACTAAGCCAAGTAAAAGTTAGTCCATGTGTTCAATACTTAAGATACTTGAATGAGTGTGCTATTTAAAGAGGAAGAAACATAACATCTTCCTCTATTTTTCCAACATAGGATTTGTAACTCTTCTTGTTTAAACCCTACCTTTTTTTTGGCTAAGCAATCCTACCCTTATAACAAGGAGAATCATAACGTCTTCTTTCATTCTTTCAATACGGGACTTGCAACACTTCTTTTTAAAACATTTTCCCTTCATTTTTTCAATGAAAGACTGGTGTGTTCTTTAATTAGTATTTTTATTATTATTTATGATGTTAGAACTTCAATGGGACATTAATCTTGATTCTCTCTTTTTCAGTTCTTTTAACAATCTGGATTTTAAAACACCATGTGGCAAATCAATTGATAATATGCAAGATGCATATGACTCATATTATATAACTAGTTTAAACTGAAAGCACCAAATAATATTGTTCAGGCCTTTCAAATGTAATACTTTAGAGAATTATGTCTTATTTTGTGTTATTTTTACCTGATGTCATTTCATGTTTTTCTAATGCGGTCCAAAGCTGAAATTCAACATTCCCTGAGGTAGCAAGCATGATGGTTTTGTCTCAAGTTGTAGCAAGTGGACATAACTGAGCTACAGCTCAGTGGGATGCAATTCTATTAAACTATGAAGTTAGAGATGTTCAATACTATCTGGCATCTGATTGGAGAAGGAGCAAGTTCTATTAAATAGAAAGCACTAGTAATTGTATGGCACTTGAAGATAGTAATCTCCATGTCGTGGCAATGAGTTGTGTAGTTGATGAGTACCTAAACAGTACTGAAGATTAAATGAAATAAAAGCATATTCCTATGAATCCACTATGTTCAGGTTCACTTTAATCTTTTGACTGAGGCTTCAGTCACTTTAAATTTTCTCTTCGATTTGATAATGCCTCTATAAGCTATTTTCTGAGTTCATATAGACCGGTCGGTTGTTGGCACAGTGCTTTACACAGAAATTTGTCACAACCTAGACATGTGCGATTGTGGCGGAGAAGAAAGTGGTTTGGGGGATGAGTCCAAATTTCATTTGGTCAAGTGGTGCTCCTCTACAGTATGGGGGTTTGGCTATTAGGAGTTTGCGATGTTTTAATGAAGCTTTGTTGGGAAAATGGTTGTGGAGATTTGGAATTGAGAAAGAGGCGTTGTGGATGAGGGTGATAGGGGTTAAGTATGGCTGTGAGGGAGGTGGCTGGTGCTCTAATTCTGTTACAGGTCCTCATGGAGTGAGTCTGTGGAAGACTATAAGATGTGGTTGGCCTAATTTTTTACAATACATTTAGTTTGATTTTAGGGATGGGTTTGGAGTGAAGTTTTGGCATGACCTGTGGTGTAGGGAGAGCCCCTTAAAGATGTGTTTTCTAGAGTTATTCAGAATCAGTCGTGATAAGAAGGCTTATGTGGCAACTGTTATGAATTTTTCCAAAGGTCCCATCTAGAGTTGCTTTCTTTGTTTGGACTGCAACTTTGGGGAAAATTCTAACGGTGGATAATTTATGAAAAAGGAATGTTTGGATTTGGAGTTGGTGTTTTAGGTGCAAAGGCAGTGGGGAATTCAGTAGACCATCCGTTACTTCATTGTCCTATTGCTACTGAGTTATGATCTATGGTTTTTGTAATGTTTGATATCCATTGGGTGACGTCGAGGACTATAGTTGATCTATTAGCTTGTTGGCAAGGAAAGTTTAGGCATAATTGTAATGGATATTTGGAAGTTTGGGCGTCATCATAAGGGTGATATTTGGAAGGCTGACCCTCATCATTTGATGTGGTGTATTTGGCAAGAGAGGAATAATTGGAGTTTTGAGGATTTAGAGAGGACTTTACCGGATCAGAATTTTTTTTCTTTCGAACTTTATTGGATTGGATGTCAGCTGTAAAAAGTCACTCTTTATTTTCAGTTTGTGATTTGATAGATGATTGTAATTTTTAGATGCTTGACTGTTTTTGGTCCCCAATTGTATACATCCTATATACTTGGGTGACTATATTTTGGTTCAATACTTCATTATTTATCAAAAAAAAAAAAAAATTCATTCAATTCAATCTCTCCATCTATTTTATTGACTATACAAAAGCCTTTATACAGGTTATTGCCAATCCCTTTCCTAGAAAGACTAGTACTCCTAATAATGCAGCCATGGAAGATTAACTTGCTACCATTTCACAAATTTGTCTAGTCAAGGTTTCTTTTGTGGGGCCCACATTTGAAGTCCAATTAAAGTATAATTTGTATGGTTTTAAAGGTCTAGTTATTTGTGTTTTAGAGATAAAACAGTTTTTGATTTGGGTTTTAACTCTATTAGTTATGGTTAATTTTGTAATTAGGAGGAAGATTTGTAATTTCAGCAATCCCTGTGAATTAAGGGTATTTGGTAATTAAGTTCACCACACACAAAATTCACCACACACAAAAAAAAGTGAAATCTTTAGTGGTGTGTTTTACCTGCCCATTCCAAATGGCTTCTGATCGATGGTTGGGCTGCAACGTCAACACTGACGTGTCAATGGGGCCAGGCTGCGCATGGTTAATCTGTCCAGCATTTGCAGCAGCCATACTGCACAAAAATGATAAGCAATTAGCACATACTAGACATTATTGAAAACAAAAACAAAAACGACCTAAAAAATAGTCAATAATAATACATAATGAAACAAGGTATGCATTTGATGTTACATCTAACTTTTTCTTTTATATAGGTTATTTGAACAAACCTCTAACAAAACCACAAAATACAAAATATAAACCAGCATATAATGTAGAAGTTGCTTTATATCACTGTAGGAATCAGCTAGCAACATAGAAGTTGCCTCAAAGTATGTATTACAATTTCCATACTTAGAACCGTTACCAAGAAAAAAATAAATAAATAAATAAAAGAGATTTTATGGAATTCATGCTGAAATTACTTTGTAGATGTCAATGAATACGGTTGGTAAAGTCTATTATCACTGCATAATGGGAGGCTCCCATTGTGTGGTCTATTGTCCCAATAAGCCTAATAAAATAACTTCTGGGAATGAATTGAAGCAACAATCTGGGAATGAAGAAGAATGCTTCTTATACAAAAAAAAAAAAAAAAAAAAAAACAAACAAACAAACAAAAAGAACTGATTACATTTCGGAGGTTCATAAAGGGACTCACCTTTTTTTCTTCTATTTCTTTCAGATACCGCGTAGGTGAGCGAGAGAGTGAGAGGGTGACTGAGACTGGGTCGGTGAGGCTGAGAGGGTGAGTGGGTTGGGGCCGGCGTCGGTGACGGTGACGCTGAGAGAGTGAGAGAAGGAGAGGGTGAGTGAGAGTGTCGGTTTGCTGACACTGAGCTGAGAGGGTGACTGGGTTGGGGCCGGCGTCGGCGACGGTGACGCTGAGAGAGTGAGAGGAGGAGAGGGTGAGTGAGAGTGTCGGTTTGCTGAGACAGAGAGGCGTTTGACTGATGAGGGAGAGTGAGTGGGTGGGTGACTGAAAGAGAGGGTGACTGGGTTGGGGCCGGCGTCGGCGACGGTGACGCTGAGAGAGTGAGAGAAGGAGAGGGTGAGTGAGAGTGTGCTGAGACAGAGAGGTCTGATGAGGGAGAGTGAGTGGGTGGGTGACTGAAGAGAGAGCGTTAAATTCAAAAATATCCTATTACAAATCGACTTTCATAGACTCGGTTTCCAGGTGGCTTCCACGTGTGTCCACGTCAGTCCACGTCAATGGCACGTGACACCAACATGGAAATCGACTCTCTGATAGTCGATTTTCAGATGGCTGCCACCTGGCAATAACGCCACATCAGATGTCACCGACCATCAAAACCGACTCTGTGAGAGTCGATTTACACACCCCAAAATCGACTGTCATAAACTCGAGATGTTACTAACCCAATTTCTTTCAAAACCAGACCTATTAACTAAATAGTTGGGAAATTATGCCTATTTTCCAATTTCGTTCACACATTGGATTAAAATACGGCTAAAATTAGTTGTTCTCTAATTTTACTTTGATTTAATTGGAGGTGGTTCAAGTTACATCTTACACATTTTTTAAACTATTAGATTTAAATAGGTTCTGTGGGGCCCAAAATCTGAGGTCCCAGTCCACTTTGTATTAAGGGCCCAAAGCCCAGGCCGAGGAGCCCTACTGCCAAGGACATATGATGAAAGCCCCTTAAAGGCCCAAGGATGTGGCCGAGGACGATCTCATGCTCAACACCTCACAAAACGCCTGAAGAAAATGACAAACTCAGTACAAGAGCATTACAAGGGAGAAAGCTGCCAACACCGTAATGTGGAGCCCTGCACCTGACAAGCCCATACTCCAGACCATGCTATTTAACTTTTCCCAACCACCCCCAACCACTCTGACGTATGGATTGATAGGACGAGTCATTACTCTAAAAAGGAAAAACTGACACGTAGATGAAGAACGGGAAGTAAACACTAGTATAAAAGGGAAAGAGAGCTAAGAGAGAAGGGGGGGATAGAAGGATCCTACAAAAAAGAAGAATGGTGAGAACGCGATGCTCCTCGGACTAAGGAGTCAAACCCTTCAAGCTACATCGATGTAAGACTTAGTTATTCAGGCCAAACCTACCTTGGTATGAGCCATCATAAAATCAGGACCAGACCGTTGCCCGGCGACCAAGGGCAGGCCTTTCAAACCCACTCTCTACAAATCATATTGTTCGGGCCCTTTACATACGAGCCCAACGTCATCCTTGGGTCGTTAAAAATCGTGTCCCTACAATTGGCGCCATCTGTGGGAAGGCTTGCGCGTTGGCACAGGTGGTGGTGGAGTCAAGCCTCTGTCAAATAAGGATCTGCGAAAGCTCCTCCGTTTCCGGCAACACACTGTTGTTGTCCCGACATAAATTTCCGCTAAGGGCAACGCCTCGCAGTGTCAATGGCAAGGGCAGCTCTAGGGGCTTCCAATGTCAAGTTAAAGCCCCCCCCCCCCCCACCTTGGTCGAGGGGCTAGTTTTCGAAAAAAAAAAAAAAAAACTAAATACAAGTTTTGGACAGAACCAAGGCCTTGTATGGTCCTCGGACTCAAGCCTATGGGGAAACCAACTACTTAAAAGAAAAAATACAAGTTTTGGACAGAACCAAGGCCTTGTATGGTCCTCGGACTCAAGCCTATGGGGAAACCAACTACTTAAATAAAAAATAAATGATGCAAGTTTTGGGCACAACCCGGTACAATCAAACCTCGGTCCTCGGAGTAGAGGCCAGGTATTATCGAAACACAGCCAAAGTTCCACACTACTTGGCAACCCTCTCGGATGGATTATTTTGAATTCCTCATTCTCGGGCACCTACCTCACGGGCGTTGCGGTACACTCAACCGTTATCTCGGTTAGTCTCATAAGTTTAATTTGCTATCGATTGGTGTTATTACATTTGATAGTTTCAATAGGTTCAAATTGGTAGTTTTTTGTCACAAGGTTTCCTGTCCTAACTATCATTAAAGGAAAATATACATGTAGCATACTCATTCACAAAGTAATTGCCGCAGAAAAGAAAAATATTTAGAGGGAAACAAATTCATCTTTTATTAGCACAAAGAAACAGTACAACGTACAATAAAAAAGCTTGAATAAGCTTATACTAAAAGCTAACTACATAAGCGGAAAGAAAAGATACAAGAGAGTGAAGAAAAAGCCGAAGAAGAGGTGCAGAGAAGATGGATGCTGTCGTTCTGAAATGTTGTCTAAGGAGACCATTCCTCAA
This sequence comes from Quercus robur, assembly GCF_932294415.1. Classification (NCBI taxonomy): domain Eukaryota; kingdom Viridiplantae; phylum Streptophyta; class Magnoliopsida; order Fagales; family Fagaceae; genus Quercus; species Quercus robur. The sequence goes on along the minus strand of NC_065534.1, from coordinate 27,626,048 downwards.
TATTTTTACATGCCTACGACTCAGGCAACAAAAAAACCAAACTTGGGGCTTGCACCGTAGAAGAAAAGGTGCAGAGAGCCCGACTTCGGGCTAGCACCGTTGAAGAAAAGGTGCAGGGAACCGGAAGTTGATGAGCCTCCATATAACCACGCCTGCGATAGAGCAGACGGCGCTGATGGCGGAAAACCTTACTTCTGACGCACCAAGAATCTGATGCGACCAGTACCTGCTTCGGATTTTGACTGAAAGAGGGAGAAATACCATTTCCCCCTTGTCAAAACGGAGGATTATCTTGAATCTGTGCCTCCCCTGTCCAGACCACATCACCTTAAGTCTCGGAAGGATTCGGTGCCTCTGAAGCGGGTGAAGATCCTTCATCTCCACCCATGCCTCAAACATATTGCTCTGAGGCTGGATGGCACTGGAAATGGAGATTGTGAGTATGGCGGAAGGATTATGATTCTGAAGGGAGCATAAGGGTTTATATGCAAGGTGAGTGACCCCCTATCCTATTTATATAGAGAGCAAACCGGTGGCATTTAATCCATGCAAGTTTCCAATAAGTGCTACAGACAAGACGGTCCTGGCACAATTTCCAACACCATTTGCAACCGCAAGGTTTGAATAACCTCGTGAAGGAAACGTATTAATGGCGCGCCTTGAACACTGAAACGTTGAGGATGCCGCACGAGAAAACCTAGAGGGATGTCTCACAAATTTGGCGCGCCCCCCATGCAAACAAAAAAACCCCAGCATTAAAGAAATGTTGAGCTGGGCCAATCATGGTTTGGGCCTAACATTACCAAAACCCTCCTCCCCAACAACAAGGCCGGGCAGTAGGATTTTGAGGGGCTATTGTGGGGCCCAAAATTTGAGGTCCCAGCCCACTTTGTATTAAGGGCCCAAAGCCCAGGCCGAGGACGTATGATGAAAGCCCTTTAAAGGCCCAAGGATGTGGCCGAGGACGATCTCACGCTCAACACCTCACAAAACGCCTGAAGAAAAGGACAAACTCAGTACAAGAGCATTACAAGGGAGAAAGCTGCCAACACCGTAATATGGAGCCCTGCACCTGACAAGCCCATACTCCAGACCATGCTATTTAACTTTTCCCAACCACCCCCAACCACTCTGACGTATGGATTGATAGGACGAGTCATTACCCCAAAAAGGAAAAACTGACATGTAGATGAAGAACGGGTAGTAAACACTAGTATAAAAGGGAAAGAGAGCTGAGAGAGAAGGGGGGGATAGAAGGATCCTACAAAAAAGAAGAATGGTGAGAACACGATGCTTCTCGGACTAAGTCCGAGGAGTTAAACCCTTCAAGCTACATCGATGTAAGGCTTAGCTATTCAGGCCAAACCTACCTTGGTATGAGCCCTCATAAAATCAGGACCAGACCGTTGCCCGGCGACCAAGGGCAGGCCTTTCAAACCCACTCTCTACAAATCATATTGTTCGGGCCCTTTACATACGAGCCCAATGTCATCCTTGGGTCGTTAAAAATCGTGTCCCTACAGGTTCAAAGGTCAAAAAAATACACTTATTAATGTTGATATTCTGATAAAGATTTCATTTATTATCCTTATTTATAACATTCCATATCTATCTCTAATTCCAAAAATAGGTATATTTTTCTCTATGCTCTCTTTTTCATCCACTACATGTTTCTCTCTCTTCTATTGCTCTTCCACCCTCATTTTCATTAGGTTCCACCTCCATATTCAAGCACTGCAGGCTCCAATTAATCAGGATTTGGTGTTTGACATGCTTTACGACAACTTTGTTGGACTTGTGTATGGTTATGCCACAATCATGCCTTCTAACCTTATTGTGCCAATGGCTTCTCACGCAATAAACAATATGGTTGGAGAGATTTTGTGGCGATACACCTCATTTTCAAAATCATTAGAGAAGTTATAAGACAATAACGATTTGCCTCATTTTTATTAGTTAGAAAAAAATAAAAATTCTATTCTTCAAAAGTGGTTAATGGTGCATCCTTGCCTAGCTAGTTTGGTGTAAATATGTGGTATGCATGAATTTGTCACCCACTTGTGCTGTAAATTCTTGTAGATAGAATGTTATAAATAAAGATAATAAATAAGATCCTTATCAAAATATCAACATTAATGAATGCATTTTTTTGACCGTTGGATCTACTTAAATCCAATGGTTTAGAAAAAGGTGTAACTTGAACTCATCTCATTTAATTGAGTTGTAAATTTATTCAATTTAAGTAATTTGTCTGATTTTGTAAAAAAATTTGTGGTTAAGTATGTAAATAACTAATTAAAAAAAGAGATGGGTTCAAGTTATACCTAGTGTAACTCTAAAAAGTTAAACATTTTTTAAACTATTGGATTTAAGTAGGTTCAACGGTTAAAAAAAGACACTTATTTTTACAAATATTTTTATTAGAACCTCATTAATTACCTTCATTTATTATATTCTAAACCTATCTCTAAACTCAATAAAATTTGATCTCTCTCTCTATGTTGTTATAAAAAATAAAGAACTTTGCTGACTACATATATAGCATAGCAGTAGCGTGCAGTCTGATAGATAAGCTTCATCCCAAAACAAAAAAAAAAAAAAAAAAAAAAAAAAAAAAAAAAAAAAAAAAAAAAAAAAAAAACGTAATAGTACTGTCCTGCTATAGTTTTCAGAATTGTCTCAAAAATAGAAAAACATTTTTAGGAAGTGGTAAACCAAAATTTCCACCATCCCCACCAAAGTTGCCAATTATTGGTAACCTTCACCAACTAGGAACACTCCCACACTATTCCCTTCATGCCCTATCTAAGAAGTATGGCCCTATAATGTTCTTAGACTTGGGCTGTGCTCCAACGATTGTGGTATCATCTGCAGATATGGCCAAAGAAATCATTAAGACAAATGATATTATTTTCTCAAACCGGCCGGCAATGCCGGCTCTATAGGGTAAGCAATTGATGCAGTCGCTTAAGACCCCAAGTAGAAAAAATGCCCCAAATTTTAATTTAATTAAGCTCAAATATTAGCCATTACTTAAAATAATTTTTTTTTATCAAGTAAAAATGTTACATTCACAACATTTTTCACAATATTTTTATAACAAATCATAAGTAGTAGGTTATTAGAGTCTGTTGATAGCAAAATAAATCATTTCAGTAATAAATTTAAATTAGAACCAGTAACAATTTAACAATTAAGATTTGTTGTGAAAAATATTATGAATGTAGCATATCTAAAAAAAACAATACACAAAAAAAAAAATTCATAACGTTTTCCACAATAATTGAGTTGACAAACTTTTATTAGTTTTTACCTAGGTCCACCACTAATATTACTCTTTACTTTCCACTATCAATCTATCATATCAACTGGTGTGAAAGTTTTGTCAATTTTTTGTGTCTACCGATTTTCTAAAAAAAAAAAAACTACATTGTTTATGTTAATTAGTAATAATTTTGCATCTAAAATAAGATAGTAGAATTTAAGTAATATATATTTTTTTAAGTCATATTTAAATATATTAAAGGCCTCAATTTTAGTTTTTGCCTTAGGCCCCCAAATGCATCAAGCTGTCTTTGCCGGCCGGAAACCATGGCTACCAATTTCTTATATTATGAGAAACATAGAGAGAGAGAGAGAGAGAGAGAGAGAGAGAGAGAGAGAGAGAGAGAGAGAGAAATTCATCCGTCAAATTTTATTGGGTTTAAAGATAGGTTTAGAATGTAATAAATGAGGGTAATTAATGAGATTCTTATAAAAATATTTGTAATAATGAGGGTCTTTTTTTAACCGTTAAATCTATTTAAATCCAATGGTTTAAAAAATGTGTAACTTTAAAGAGTTACACTAGGTGTAACTTGAACCCATCTCTTTTATAAATTATTAATGTGGTGAGTGGTTATTAATAAGTAAAAATGTAATGTATGTGATGGGCCCAAATGCAAACTAATAAAATTTTACTAACTCAACAATTTGTAAAAATGTTATAGAAAAGTTTGTGGCTAAAGTAGTACTTTTAAAAAAATCAATGGTAATGTTAAGGGGGGCAAAGTGTGATTTTATAGAACAAAATTACTAAAATTGGTGCCTATGTATATATTAATTCTTAAAAAAAAAAAAAAAAAAAAAAATCAAGGGGGGCCATTGCCCCCCCTAGTCCAAGTCTCCCCCCCCCCCCCCCCCCCCCCCAAACACACACATACACACACATATATATACACACGCTTTTTTATTATACACACACAAAAACACATATAAATACAGTTTTTTATTTGATGAGTTATATATATACACACACCCAACAAAAAAAATAAATAAAAAAACTTAGTATTTTCAATCAAAATTATGTTTGATGGTGCTTTCATAAAATAAATTTCATTTTTACCATTTTCATAGTAAAATTCTTAAAAAGTTTCATTTTCAATACAAATTATTAAATTTTGTACTAAAGTAAGTAAAGCAATCTTTCAATTGAACTAATAAAATTTTCAAAAACGTGAAAGATCCAAAACTTGGAGGAATAAGTTAAGCTCCGTACATTTTTGATGTTATCTTGCTCTAGCCCATTATGTGGCAACTAAAGAGGCATTTCATGTGTAGTTTTAGTGGCAATATTTTTTTTAATGAGTCAATAACTTGTTAATCGCCACATAACAGGTTGAAAAAGATAGATTCAAACATGTTTGGTGCCAAATTTTATCAATTTTTTAATAGATATAAAAGCACATTTTACAAAAAAAAAAATAAATAAATAGAATTGAGAAAAATAAAGTTATATCTCTATAACTATTAGACCAATTTTTTTTTTAAGAGTATCATTGGACTAATTCAAATATTGGGGGGGGGGGGGGGGCCCACTCTTATTTTTGTAGACTAAATTTTGAAAACATTAAAATAGTTATATATATACTCCCCCCCCCCCCCCCCCCACGCAACTAAAGAGACATTTCATGTGTAGTTTTAGTGGCAATATTTTTTTTAATGAGTCAATAACTTGTTAATCGCCACATAACAGGTTGAAAAAGATAAATTCAAACATGTTTGGTGCCAAATTTTATCAATTTTTTAATAGATATAAAAGCACATTTTACAAAAAAAAAAAAAAAAAAAAGAATTGAGAAAAATAAAGTTATATCTCTATAACTATTAGACCAATTATTTTTTTTAAGAGTATCATTGGACTAATTCAAATATTGGGGGGGGGGGGACTCTTATTTTTGTAGGCTAAATTTTGAAAACATTAAAATAGTTATATATATATTAAAAAATTTCAATTTGCCCCCCCCCCTGCCCACCCTATTATATAGCTCTACCCCTGTATAAAGCTAATAATTAAGGGGTGAACAAAATTTTAATATTGATCTTGCTTGTAATTTTGAGACATATAAAGTCCGTTTGGATATTGCTTATTTTGCTGAAAACTGAAAACATTGTAGTAAAATAATTTTTAAATGTGTGAATAGTGTCATGGGACCTATTTTTAATGAAAAAGTTGCTGAAAAAAGATATTTGTGGGTCCCGTGAACAATGCACGAGACCCACTGGCAAGTCTGTGTCCCACATTCATGTGCTTGTCAATAAATAAATAAATAAAAAGAAAAAAGAAAAAAGGAAAATGCAAATGCAGTGCACGGAAAATGCAATCCAAACACATACATAGTCTCATTCTCCTTGAGTAAACAATGCTTGGAAAACAACCTATCTCCCATGCATTTCTCTATTCCCCTTGAGTAAACAATGCCTGGAAAACAACCTATCTCCCATGCATTTCTCTATACCCTAAACTATAAAGTAGTCTCCTTTTGCATCTTTAACCTAATCACCTGACTCCTGAATTTCCTTTCCTTAACGTTTCTTATGATACCTTCATTTCTTGCCTTCATGCTAACACCTTCCTCATTTTTGGCTATTGTCTACATTAGCATTTTTCATCCATCACTTAATAGTTGGGATCATTTTGACACAATGCTAAAGGTTAGGATCCAAATTCGTAATTTACCCTAATTATTATTAATTTTGTGAGTTATGTTTACTAATCATGGTTTGTCATTCAGTCCGTTCTTCTCTACTTCGGTTCATTTTGGTATAATTTGGTCCATGTTGGTCCATTTCAATCCATTTAGTCTACTTTGGTCTATTTAATCCAATTTGGCCTAATTTAGTCCATTTCGGTCCATTTGGTCTACTTCGGTCCAATTTAGTAAATTTCAGTTCAATTTGGTCCATTTCGATTAGCTTTAGTCTATTTCAGCTAACTTTGGTACATTTTAGTGTAGTTAAGAATACTATGTTTAGATTTATTCTAGAAGTTATTGTAATTTACCCGTCTTCTTGGAATTGAATAACAAGGATAAGGTTAGGAAGACAAGACCTGATGGGATAAAAATAGAGGGAATTGGTGCTTCACCAAATGGTGTGAGATGTCACTTGTTGTCCATGGAGATTCAAATTGAAGGCTTAGCATATACAATATGCTAAGATTCTAATAACGTTCACCACTCAAGATTGTTCCTTGTAGCTTATTTCCTTATTTGTAGAAGTGATTTAGTGATTTGTATTATACTATGGTGACAAACTTGAATGCTATAAATATATATATATATATATATATTTTTTTTTTTTTTGAGAAGAAAAAGAGGACTCGCGTGTGGCAATCATTAATAATAGTGTGCATGCTTATGTTATTTATTGTACACTTACATATAATTGCATATTTGTATCAATCACTATAATTATTTCATTACACTCAATAAGGCTTGTATTATTACACAAATAAATATAATTATTACAATCTTTGTAAATAAATCTAGAATAAGTGCCTCTACTTGTCCTCATCATCACCTGCATAAGTGCACTCCAAATTTCTCACAAACCAATTTGTCCTTCTTTAGGTGGCGAAATACCCAATAGCTAGTCCAATTATCAATCCACAAGCATATCCTATTACAACCACTTTCCAATCAAATCCTTCTACTATTAATGATTCTTGCCTTGTTTATAAGTTGGTGGCTCAATATTTCCACATTTTTTTGACATCGGAGAGTCACATAATCCCAAGTTTCCCTCAAAAGTGGAAACTGAAGCCTTTTCTGCCAAAAAACTAAGAGAACCACCTTGAATATCCCAACCCATTATTATATCTAGGTCAGATGAACAGACAATCTTCATAAAGTGACTCAACAAGTACTTCTCAGAGAAAACCAACATCCTGCAACCAGATATTCCATCTAGAGTCCTGTAATAAATGAAGATTATGAAAAGCAATTAGAAATGGTGATCTTCCATAACAGAGAAAATAATGAAGGCATCAAACAATATTTATAGCATAGGCCTCAAAGTTGTCCAAACCAACTATAACATTCCAAGAGCTAGCAGTATACACAGTCAGGTTCACAACACAACATTTGAACAGGTTATTCCAATTTTATATTACAAAATGTTATGAATATAAGAGATTAAAAAATGTGTAAGAATAGCCCACCCACCTAAATGTAACTCAAAAACCAAAAGCGACCAACTAGTAATAATCACAAGTGTACACACACATAGTACCATACAAGCAACATTCAAGCAGGGTGATACATAAGAAAGTAGCATTGCCCACTTTTCCCCTTCTTTTACAAATAGATAATAATTTTAGTAAGCCAAAGAAAAGGAATTGAAAGGAGATGAGGAAAATTGATCTTCATCAAAAGAATAAGAGGTAAGATACCAAACTAAAGCAACCCCAGCCCCTAGCCTTCAAATTAAAGAGAAGCAACAAACAAAACACACTTTGTTGTGGTGTTAGAAGTTATCTTCTTATCTCTTTCCAACATTTAAAAAAAAAAAAAAAAATCTTCTTTCCCGATATTTCTGTCCATTGCAATTAACATGAAGATGATTTTCTGAAATGCACTGCAACACCCATCCAACTTTCACCAATATTTAGGGAAAACTTTTATTTTCCTTTAGGGTAAGGGCATGGGTATGGGCATTACCCTTAAGTGCCTTTAGTGGCCATGTGACATTCACATGGTCGACCCCCCACTCTCAATTTCACCTGATAGTAACAAAATAAAATTGAAATTCACATATGAGTAGATTTTTCCACTTCCAGGCTAGACCTATCAGCAATTGCGCTCACAATACAAAAAGTTTTAAAACATCAAGTCACACTCAACACAAAACTAGCAGTGGAAAGAAAAATTACATGAAATCTAAATCTGATTATCAGCAACCATACCTCTTAAAAGCTTCAGTTTTACTACGCAAAAGCATATAAACTTCTGAAATGGAATCTGTATCATTTTGAATAGCAAGAGGCCGAGAGTTGACATTGATAGCTTCAAATGGAGGATCAGGTCTGAGATCTCCTCTAGATTCTGCTTGAATTATAAAATTGTAAGAGAGAATTTATTGATAGATCATTTGATCCAAAAGTAATGACAAGCATAAATAAAGTTCAAATTCTAATTATCTAGTTCTAGAAAGCAACAAAAGTGGGAAGAAATGATTTTTAATCATATGAATAATTACTAATCTCTTCCTACAATATAAGTCTCAGTATACCAAGACATACCACAATGGATTCATAATCCAATACATTCCCCAAGGAAAGAGAGAGACCATGATTAATTTTATAAGTAGGTATTGAAAATTTTCTAGTCCCAGTGATACACATAAGTTATACCAATTATAAAAAATAAATACAACTAATTCCTAAATATTTGACACAATACATAATTTGATAAGAAACTACTTGTTTAAAATTAGAGGTAGTGAATTCATCACCAAATAACTTTAGAAGGAAAAGAAAATTTACTGTCATATTCCTAGAAAAGACCAAGAAGCCAAAGATTTTCTCTCTAACTCTCCCCGATCTTGAAATACTATCAAGTTGACTTGACAATGTTGACATTGGCAAAGGTAAGATGGTGCTATACCAATACAAACTAAATTGATTCCGGATAAACTCAATTATTTATCATCATAATGACTGAATTTCCTAGTGCTAAGTATGAGAAAGTACGAACTCCATACTTAAAAAAAACAACCTTCAAATGCAAAGTATATCAAAATCATATTGCAAATATTTATGGGTACAGAAATATGGAAGAGTATTTTGAATAATCATGGAAAAAAGTAAGCATACAAACCCATAGGAATGTTCTCCAAAAAACATAAAGCAAAAAACAAAAATAGCCATGGGAATTTAGGTTTGAGATAACATATCTTTTGAAAATAATTTTAAAAAGTACACCTAGTTTTGCAAAAATATCAAACATAAAAAAAAGTAGTCTGATACCTCTATACTTAACTATGTCAATTGTTGTCCGCCACCAACGCTTGCAGGGTCTTGTAACCCACTTTGACTAAGTGGAGTAGGCTTTGATTTCTTGTGAGGTCCTGAAATCTGAGACATGTCTTGTGAGGAATCAGGGCATGATATTTATTTTGCAATACCTCCTCCACCCTGGATTATTGTTGTCACCCCATCACTAAATGCACTCCTTTCTGCATTAAGGTTTCTGGGAGTTTCTGAGGTTTTCATGATACAAATGCTCCAAAATAGGCTTTACATGAGATCCAGAACCAGATTCAGGCATATCATTGTTGGAATCATCAGGGAAAGAGCTTTGTGTCTTCTCGCAATGATCAAGCAAAGAACTTTGTGAACTAATCAAACTTCTAGATGAACCAGCAAAGTGTCATAGAATAGATAAGAAGTTTCTCATTTGCAAATACAAATGTTATTCTTCCCACAAAATAACATGGGTAGCTTGCAAACATTCACCCTAAAGTTACAATATCTTCCTAAAGTTTAGAAATGAGCAAGCAAACCCCTAATCTCACTAAAACTTCAGAAAGCGCCTTACCATTTATAATTATCATTGAATTAACAGCAAATTAATGAACCTAAGAAGGAGAAAAAGCTAAAGAGTGAAGAGAGCTTTGGTTGTATCTTCTTCTTCTTCTTTATTTTTTTTTGGCCCTAGGGGTGGGAAGTGGTACAATAATTTGCTCCTACTTTGATGAAAATTAGAACATCAACTGGATATTTGGAATTTTGAGTGATGTTAGGAGGTTGGTTGCTCAGTTTACAGGGGACATATGAAACATAGTATATAGTTTAGAAATCATATAAATCACATAAATAATACTTCATTTCAAAAGTTATGGCTTCACTGATGCTACATTGTTCCCATAAGAAGCACCTAAAAAATAATAGGAAACACATTGGAAATTTTGAAGAATAAATAATAGGAAGTGAATACATTTAATTAAAGTCTTTAACAGATAAATTAAAAAAAAAAAAATTACTAGTTATAGGTAACCTTTGTCATCACAAGATAGTCAACTGTATACACTATTTGTAGAAGGAGATGATAATATTGGTGTTAAGAGGTACAAGTAAGAGCCATCATTTTGACAGTGAGTAAGAATGCCCAAGACATATCGGAATCAGAGCCACCAATTTCAGCATGAATGTCCATGACTTTCGCTTCTCGACAATCCCCATCAAAGAAAGGGAGAATATCATCCAAAATTGTCCTTAATAAGAAAAAGACAAAAGTTGGTTAGACATATTATAAAACATGCACTACAAGATGAGATCAATCACTGCCAAAAAAAAAAAAAAAAAAAAAAAAAAAAAAAAAGAAACATAAAAAGTAGAAAATGAGCTTCTTCTTCTTCTTTTTTTCCTCACTACCAAAGGATCAGTAAGAAAAAAATTTGGAGAAATTGCATGCAATCTAGAAATAAAAGGTGATACCTGATGATTTGTTAAAATTAAAGATGATAATTGTAACTAAAGCAATTTCGGATGCCCCATCTGTCTAGTCTACAATGGGGGGTTCCTTGCAAAAGGTCATGCCAATTAGTTCTGTACATTTTTCATGAGTGTTGACAACTACAGATTCTAAGCTGCCAAGCCCAGATAAAACAAAATCCCTTGTTTTCCACGAATACAATTCTGATTTTGCAGATCCATTAAGTCAGTAAGGGAATTTGTGCCCACGAGATTCTCAAGCCCTCAAAGTCAATCAAGTCAGCAATTGAATCAAGAAAGTCTTGACACTCCTGAGACTTGCTCTCATAATCCATATTAGCCTTCCCCAGCACCTTATCAATGGCGGGCAAAAAAGGACTCATAATTTATATCTTCAGCAGCCTAAGATGTGACTAGCCACCGTAGAAGATTAAGGGCTTCCTTATTTGCAGACTGAATACAACACATGGATTATAAGAACACATGACAGATGTCTAGTAAATTTTTTTCACCATTTCACCCACCAAACAAACACAATTGTCGTACAATTACATTTGTTCTAAATATCTCAGTAAGAGAGAGAGAGAGAGTTTTAAGAAAACACTTAGAAGAAACTAAAAGGCATTCAAGACAGTATTGTAGCTTTTATGTCCAACACCATAATATAGTGAAGGACCCATCATATCACATGATCAAAAGAAAACTTATGCTTAAAAGTGAAAAGGCCCAACATCCAAGAAAATAAAAATGCAACCTCATGATAAATTACCTTTGGATCTAACGTTTCAATAATTGCTGATGACCGCATTTACTCAACCTCAAGACAATGGTTCAATACTTGTATTTCTCCCTTCAATGAGTATTGGACCATCTTCTTCACATATTGAAACTTGTGGTAACAAAGATTCAATTATTTCTTTTTCTTTAGCATTCTTCAAAGGTTCTACATCTATATTGTTAGGGGTAACATGTTCAAGTCCAACCGAATTTCCCTCATCATTGATGATGTCATTGACTGCTTTAACTTTACATTTTTTTTCTCAAATGGAGTCAGAGTAAAGAGTTTTCTGCTTCACCATAAAATTCAATAAGTTTGTTCTCAAATTCAAGACTTAGTGAGAGAGTTTTAAGAACATCTTGTGGAGGTAGTTTGCCAGGATTAGGAGGCATTGTCACCTTATGCATTCAAGTCCTTTCATATTCCTAGAACACCAAGGAGAAATTCATCAAATTAATGAATAACCAACAAGAGAAAATGTCAACAGACTCATAAAAAGTAGCGAATGGATGTGACCAAAACAGACCTCCCATATTGGCACAATTGATTGAACTATTTTCACTTTTGAATGGGTTTGTGAGAGGGAGGAATAATTTTTAAACTGCTTGTTAAGAATCTCTGCAAAACCCAAAGGAAAAATTGTCACATTGAGCTATAAAAATCTTAAAAATTTATGTCATATAACTGCAAAGTCAAACAAACCACCTAAGGAACATCCCCTCAAGTTCACAGACACTTTAATGTTTATTGCAATAAACATCCTAATGTGAGGAAAACTCAAATTCACTAGGAAATTGCCATATCAAATTAGCTAGAATTGTCTACAATATCCAAATTGGTGAACTTAAAGATGCATCACAACTGGGGTCTGCCAAATGGTAAATTCACACATCATTGATGATTATCACATAATTATGAGCATCAAACATATATCTACGACCATCCCAAAAGCATTTGGCACAGAAAAGAGAGAAAATATAACTTAGAAATCAGTAGGCATGCAAATCAACTTGTCCATATAGTGTTTATGTGCAGACCAATAGGATCAGATTTCCTTGGTGTGAAAGTGTCTAGTACTGGATGACGCCAATTTTTGGCCAATTCTATTCTACTCCCCCTCTCTCCACCTCCATCTAAATTGGCCATAACAGTATGCATAAGCAAAAATTCTTCTCAAAAACAAAAATGTAAAAATACAGTTAAATTTAATTTTTTAATATAAGTCCGTTAACGTTCTCATTTTAGTACTATTATCCATTGTTGCTTGAAAAATGCCGATAACTCTTAAAATGACACCATTTCATGTATGTAGCATTAAACAATGATTTAAAACAATATCATTTTTGAAAAGTTAATAGTGGTTTTCAGTTCACAATAGACAGAAGAACTAAAATGACAGTTTTGTAAAAGTTGACAAACTAAAATAATTTCAACTTGGTAATTGTATTTTTGGCCAAAAAATGTATATTAATAGTAAATATTTAGCACCTACAATGAAATCAAGATCAATATATCATATTCTAATAAGCCAAAATTGTGAAATGGGTTTCACTTCCATTTCAATTGAGAATTCTATTCCTAATGTCAAACATTTAAAAAAAAAGTACAAAAAGAACAGAAAAAAAAAGGAATTATATGGTGTCGTTTGAGAGGGATAGTACAGTACCTTGGAAGGTGCTATAAGAGATATCAAGGCCATGGATTGGCGGGGCCAGGTAGTGGTTGATGGTGACGATCCGTATTATTACACACATAGATACAAATATTACAATCACTATAAATCTAGAGTAATTGCCTCTACTTGTCTTCATCTTCACCTATGTAAGTGCACTCCAAAATTTCTCAAAAACCAAATTGTCCTTCTTGAGGTGGCAAAATACCCAATAACTAGTCCAATTATCAATCCGCAAGCATATCCTATCACAACCACTTTCCAATCAAATCCTTCTACTATTGATGATTCATGCCTTGTTTCATAACTTTGTGTCTCATTATTATTTCCACATTTATTTGGCAATGGAGAGCCACACAATCCAAAGTTTCCCTCAAAAGAGGAAATTTCAAATGTCGAAAATTGTCCACCTTGTGGAATTGGACCAACAAGATGATTGTAAGACAAGTTTAAATATTCAAGAAATGTAAGACCTATTAGTTGTTGAGGGATTTCACTTGAGAGCTTGTTTTGAGAAAGATCCAAAGATTCAAGCTCAGTTAGGTTCCCTAACGATGAAGGGAAATGGCCCATGAAGCTATTGCTCGATAAATTGAGTACAATTAGTCCCTTTAAGTTTCCCACACTATTCGGAATTTCTCCATAAAACCTATTATTGGAGAGATCAATAGCCATGAAGATGGTCAAGATCTTTACCAAAAATATTTCTATCCCCTTATTCACCACTGTTATTGAATCTTTATAATAATCAATTTGACTTCCCATGTATTCAGGTTGTGAGTTATCTTTGGCAGGGACCATTAGCATTGCATTCCAAGTTTTAAAGTATTCTAATGGTAACCTACCGGAGAAATTGTTGTGAGAGAGGTCAATGACATGCAACTTGGAAAAGCCAAACCTGGTATGAGGAGTCCATATAGGACCATGGAATCCATTTGCTCGCAAGACAAGAATTCGTAACTCTGGCAAAGACTGCAACCAGAAGGGGAATGCATCATTAATGTTGTTATTTCCAAGATTTAAGACCTCTAGCATTTGACATTGTACTAATGATTGTGGAATCTTCCCCTGTATTTGGTTGTGACTGAAGTCGAGCGTCATCAAACTGCATCCTTTCATGAATGATTTAGGCAAGTTTCCTTGAAAGCAATTGTTTCTCATGTTCAATACTAAAAGAGAATTGCTAAAGTGACTTAAACATTGCGGAATCTGACCAATCAATTGGTTGTTAGAAATATCAAGGACTTCAAGGGAATTCACCATACAAATCATTTGAGGGATTTTCCTCGTTAGATTATTATTTGAGGCAAAATAAACTCTTGTAGACAATGGGGGAATTGGTAGTGATCCTTGCAACATGTTGGAACGTAGATCTAAATAATAAATAAATTTCCAAGGAAGAACTTTTAGCGGTTGTTCAAAACCGCTGAGAAGGTTAAAAGAAAGATTCAGGTTTTGTAGTGTCCCTTTTCCAACATTACAAAACCATTTAGGTATTTTACCTTCAATGCTGTTGTTGGAAAGGTCTAAATTTTGCAATTTATTTTGGGCTTTTAGGAAATCAGGGAATTCACGCAAATTGCAAGAAGACAAATACAAATCTAAAAATTTGTGGTGGGTTGAATTGATATTTTCTTTTGAAACCAACAAATTGTTACCTGAAAGATCAAGAGATTGAAGCTTTTTAACCTGGAAGAATATGTTTAACTCCACCTTGTCCTTTAGGTTGATTGAAGAAAGATATAGCACTTGTAGCTTAGTGAAATTGGCAATTGACCTTGGAACCGGTCCATCCAATTTGTTTCCACTCAACAATAGGGTATTTAATTGTGATGAAGAGATGTTTTGAAATTGGAGAGGGCCAGTAAGTTGATTTTGATCTAGATATAGTCTAGATAATGAAGGCATTGTATACAAAACCAAGGGGATAGCCCCTGTGAGTGAGTTTTGTGACAAGCCAAGGAAAGACAAATTAGTAAGTCTACTTATTTCTGATGGAATTGACCCTTTCAATTGGTTTCCTGATATATCTATCTGAGTGAGTTTGGTAATATTTGTTAGTGAAACTGGGAACCTACCTTCAAAATTGTTATATGAAAGGAGTAATTTTTCTAGTTGTGTAAGATTTCCCAGTGAAGATGGTACTTTCCCAGAGAAAAGGCTATAGCTAAGATCTAGAAAAGTGAGTTTTGCAAGATTTCCTAATGTGGATGGAAGCTGACCATGAAAATTGCTCCCATCGAGAGAAAGATAAGTAAGCTGTGATAGGTTCCCAATAGAAGGGGGAATTTCCCCTGAAAATTTACTTGAACCAAGTTCCAAATAATTCAAGGAGCTGAGATTACCGATTGAATCGGGCAATTTCCCAGAAAAAATTGTTCCGCTAAGATATAAAGCATTCAAGGACTCAAGCTTTCCAATTGAACTGGGTAATTCCCCAGAAAAATTTGCCCCAAAAAGATCCAAATAACTCAAGGATTTAAGGTTGCCAATTGAATTTGGCAATTCCCCAGAAAAATTTGCCCTATTAAGATCCAAGTAACTCAAGGATTTAAGGTTGCCGATTGATTTGGGCAATTCCCCAAGAAAATTTGTTCTAGAAAGATCCAAATGGCTCAAGTATTCAAGGTTGCCAATTGAATTGGGTAATTCCCTGGAAAAATAGGATTGAGAAAGATCCAAAAAGTTCAAGGACTTAAGGTTCCCGATAGCATCGAGCAATTCCCCAGAAAAATTCATGGAGGAAAGACGCAATTTCTTTAGGGAACTACCAGATCGAAAATTGGGAAGAAAACCAGTGAGATTGTAGTTACCTGACACATCAATGGCTTGTATCTTGGGCAGTAGGAAAATATCTGAGGGAAATTCGCCAAGCAAATTGCAGTAAGGTAGAGAAAGAGAAGTCAAGGAAGACAAATTTGCTAGGGATTGAGGCAGTGACGATGAGATGTTCACATCGTCTAGATGAAGTTCTCTCAAATATGTCATGTTCTGGACAAGTGCTTCAAGGTCATTTCTTCTGAGATTCAAATATGTTACATAAAAATCAGCACCAACAGAGTACTCAAAATAATTGGAAGAGAGATCAAGTGAAACCAAATTGGAGAGCCATGAAATTTCTGATGGGATTCGGCCATGTAAGAAGGAATGAGAGAGATTAAGATGGGTCAACCTCACAAGCTGCCCAAACTCAGATGGGATTGGGGTGGAGGAAGAGAAGTCGTTGAGGGCAAGGTCGAGTTTTTGAAGATGACGCAACCTGAAGAGGCTGCAGTTAGAGTTGAGAGGCCCACAAAGCCAGCTGTTGCTGAGGTCTAAGCCAATGACGTGGCCATTGTGTGCATCACATGTGACCCCATCCCAGCTGGAACAACAATCAGTATCTGCCTTCCAAGACTTCATCTTTGGATATGAAACACCATAGTAATCATCAGGATAGGTTCTCTCCTCAACAAATTCTTTCCTCAGTTGCAGCAAAGCAGAGCTCTGTTCTGGGAGGCAACGATGTTGAGAGGAAGTATTAGAAATAGTTTGAGAATGTGAAATGAAGAACAAACAAGAGGCAATAAGGAATAAGGGCAGGTATTGATTCATTTTCCACATGTTTACAGCTGAGGAAGTAAATGGAAAATCGGGTGGCTTAAGTGTTATGAGCAGATGAAGAACTAATGATATGTGAGGATATTTATACACACAACAATTTGAAAGGATTAAAGGTAATTGCATATTTTTATTATTTTTTGTGGTCTAAATTGAATTGGATTTCAAGGGCTTTAAATATATTGATTTGAAAAGTCTGAAATAATTGAATCTATGCTAGACTCCATTAATAGGCTTTGGGACTTTCAATTATTGATGCTGTCAAGTGGACCATGCTGTCGGTTTCTTGAATTGAAAGGACTGGTATAATTGCATAGATGGTTTAAGTTGTTATCTTGCATATGTATTTTACTTAGAAGGTCCATGGTACTTCATAAATTAAGAAGGTCCCAAACTATCAGATTAAGCTAGCTATTGCAGAACTAGAACAGCTAGTTAACGGATGCATTACTTGGAATTATCATAGCCTGATAACAAATTTAGAAGGCTTTAGATTAAAAAGATCCTTTATGTAACCATAAAAATATGAAGAGGACAATCCCTTTTATAAACAGAAAAACGAATTCCCTCTAACATTTAATATTAGTTTATTTTTTGTGACTAAATTCCTTCCCTTGTGTTACATTCCAGCCACTAAATTATATTTTTAAAAAATTCTGCTATGTATATAGCCTTTTGATCTCAATTTTGGCTTGTTAGCTTCTTGCAATCCAACTATGATTTTAAATTATAATGCTACGTAAACAAACAAACAAACAAAAATTTCTTTCAATGGCCGGACTTTGTAATTTCGTTATAGTTCTCTTAATCAAATAAAATTATATCTTTTATCTCCAAAAAAAAAAAAAAAAATCTTTCAATGGCCAGACTTAGTAATTTGGTTATAGTTCTCTTACTCAAATAAAATTATATCTTTTATCTCAAAAAGAAAAAAAAAAATCTTTCAATGGCATTCCAAATCAATACCCATGATTTCATGTGCAACCACATCTCAGAGTGGTTATTCTATCAAATAAGAAAAATTAAAGGAACTGTACATCATACTAAGATTATGACGTGTGAGACAAGGGATAAATATTAAAGAGTCTGTAAAATAAGAAAATATAGAACACGTCATGAATCATGATAGCTAGATTCTATTGACCTGAATAACTTTTCTTCTACGTTTAAAATACAATAATGTCTCCTAACAAACAAGACAAAAATGTCTCCTGACAAGCAAATATTATAAATTTATAAAGGGTAACGTTAGCAAGGGCTTTTTAGGAAAATTGTTAATAGATTGTGCTTAGGCCAATTGTTAATAAACTAAATGAAAAATTTTTGACAAAATTTTTATAAAAAAATATAAAAAGTTGTCAATAAAATTAATTGGGCAAATTAAAACTTACCTACCTATGATTTAGTTGAAATTTAAATTGCCTATATATGGTTTGAAATTTGACATTTTATCCGTCCGAGGTTTGATCGAAATTTAAGTTGTTTTCCTGTGGTTTGAAATTTCATGATACAAGTGTTCTATTGGTTTTTTTTTTTTAATCTTAGTTGATCTAGTATTTTTATGTTTTTTGTGTTTTTAGAAGAGAGAGACATAAAAGTAGAGTAAAATTGCATGTTGAGCATTGTTTTTAATAAAGATGGGTTATAGAAATCTAATTAAGTTAACCTCATGTGAATAAATAGTAAAATTTCATGTGTAATTACATCATTTGTTGTGTCTATTTATGTTGATTTGAACCTCATCGTTCACTTCTCTCACCATATACCTAAAAATTAACAATAATAATAATTAAAAATAATGTACTCTGAAAAATAAAAAGAACCAAGAAATTTGTAGTTTAGCTACAACCTTCTGTCCTTCTCCCCTCAAAAGAAAAGAAGAATAAGAAGAGGATTATTTGTAACAGATTTATGAGTGATGAACATTAACAAATGTTACTAATATTAATAAGTATTCTCGGTGTAATGGACCTAAGCATTACAAATGCCAAATATATATTTCCTCAAATGGCTTAAGAATTGTTGTTTTTATTTAAAAGTAATTTTAGCGGTGGCATTTTTCGATTGTTGAGGTGACAAAATATCCTATCAAAAAACTCTTTCCTCGTAACTCTACAAATTTAGTAATTGAAGGGGTTTGCAATAGTTACATATTAGAGTTAGGATTTTTTTTTTTTTTTTTTTTTTTTTTTTTTTCATTAAAATTTTGAAAGCCATACTTCAATTATCTGTTTCAAATATGAATTTTATTTTGTCAAGTGTTTTATACTTTTATAGCTCATTTAGTACTTTTATGTAAGCTTTAATTTTACAGTTCGCTCACTTTGTCATGATTTTTTTCCCAATAAGAAGTCTTAAAATTTAAAAGCCATATTTTTAAACACAATTATCTGTTGAAAATAGGTTTTTTTTTATTGGTTGCACGAGATTTTATAACTCAATTGACATTTCTTTGCATTACAAGACTCTTTGCAAGTTTTTCTTTGCATTACAGGTTGCTCACCTTTTCAAGATCATATTAGAGCATAATCCTTTCATATTTGGTTCTAAGGTATTTTAAGGATTTCAAATTAATCTGCATGTTATTATAAGATGCATTACAAAAGCATTTAATAAAGAAATATTTTAGAAAAGGCAAACAATTAACAAAAGAAATTGACAGAAGGACAAAGTTTAACTACAAAATTGGTTATAGTCTAAGACTACAACCTTACTCAATATTATTAATATTACTACATATTTTGAAAATCTAATCGTTAGATTGTATGTTCTTTATACTCTTAATACACATGTCAAATTTTGTGCCAATCAGATATTATTTACTATAAGATCTAAAAGATTATATTTTTATGCATAATATTAAACTACAAAAACTTGCAATTTAAATAATTTATTAATGATATATTTGGTACATGTGTTTAAACATACACGTATTTCCAAAAAAATACAAATAACGTTACTAGAACAACGTTACGAAACAGTCCCATAGTTTTTGATCTTTAATTTTCTAGAAATTTTGCAAGTATAGAGGATATAAGAAGAAAACATAATCCAATGGTGGATCTGTCAAAATTCACTTCCAATAAAAAGATATTGAGTAAGGTACAACAAATTTTGTAGCTAAACTTTATTTTTAATAGAATAAAAAGTTTCATATTATTAGTCTTTTTCTAATCCCATCAATAATTTCATTCAAAAGGATTTTTTTTTTTTTTTTTTTGAGAATTATTCAAAAGGAATAAATAGTGAGTGTAAGAAGATAATATTAACATGAGAATTAATCTCCTCTTCCCCTCTCCCTTAGGACCAAAACTTACTTATCTAAAAATATTGGAATCCATAGTAAAGTGTGTGTAATAAGTAGACAATATTGGAAGTAATATGAACAACACTACACAAAAATAATGCAGTTTTTTGGTCATCATCTATAGGTAAAATCAGTTAAATGCTATCTCTATCTAAAATTTTCAATGCCTTAATTTTGGCAGACAATATATTGACCATAAAGACCATAGTGCATGACTGACTTTTCCAAAAAAGTGACAAAAGTTTTGAAGAAATAAGGTGACGTCGCTTAATTTTCTTGGAAACTTCTTCCCATATCAATTGAATTTACTAACAAAAATATTAACAAATAATAAAATAATAGAAGAGATTTTACTAATAGATACCCTTAGGATATTTATTAATAAATCATTTTAGAAATTTTTTAATGAAAAAAAAAGCTAATATTTTTTATTGTTGTTTCAATTTCTCATAATTTTTTTTCTAAAATGATTAATTTATGAATGCTCTAAAAGAATCCGTTAATAATATAAGTTACTACGTATATCACATTATGAAAGCTAGGGTGACTAGCTTTTCTTCTACCTCTCAAGGACAATAATATGTCTTTATGGTCACTTTCAATCAATTGATTAAAATGCATAGTGTAGCTTTTATATTCAAAGTCTCCTAGACAAAAGTGAAGAGGAGGTAATTTTCTAACCCTAATTTTGGTTTCTTTGACTGGTTGTCCACTAATTGTAAAACATGTAACACACTCTATGCATTAGGTATGAAGATATTGTGGTATAGGTTCAAATCCTTTAGTATCTTAAATAAAAAAAATAAAATAAAATAAAAACCATGCTATAACCGTAATAAAAGATAAAAAAAGGACTTCAAGATTTATAGTTTTGAAAAATGCATGCCACCGTTCATCATAATTAACTTCAATGACATGATGTTGGGAGATTCTTATATGTATTGCTGTTTATGAACATTTATGCTTGGAGGTGCTCTAGGCTCCCTATAGACATTTTTATTTCTGGAACTACAGTGAGTCTACTCAGTCTAGAAAACAAAATAAGTTACAAAAGAAGTTGTAGTTGAGTTCAATTAATTTTCTTGGAAACTTCTTCCCATATCAATTGAATTTACTAACAAAAATATTAACAAATAATAAAATAATAGAAGAGATTTTACTAATAGATACCCTTAGGATATTTATTCATAAATCATTTTAGAAATTTTTTAATGAAAAAAAAAAACTGATATTTTTTATTGTTGTTTCAATTTCTCATAATTTTTTTAAAAATGATTAATTTATGAATGCTCTAAAAGAACCCGTTAATAATATATGTTAATACTACGTATATCACATTATGAAAGATAGGGTGACTAGCTTTTCTTCTACCTCTCAAGGACAATAATATTTTTTTATGGTCACTTTCAATCAATTGATTAAAATGCATAGTGTAGCTTTTATAGTCAAAGTCTCCTAGACAAAAGTGAAGAGGATGTAATTTTCTAACCCTAATTTTGGTTTCTTTGACCGGTTGTCTACTAATTGTAAAACATGTAACACACTCTATGCATTAGGTATGAAGATATTGTGGTATAGGTTCAAATCCTTTAGTATCTTAAATAAATAAAAATAAAAAATAAAAATAAAAATTATGCTATAACCGTAATAAAAGATAAAAAAAAGGACTTCAAGATTTATAGTTTCGAAAAATGCATGACACCGTTCATCATAATTAACCTCAATGACATGATATTGGGAGATTCTTATATGTATTGCTGTTTATGGACATTTATGCTTGGAGGTGCTCTAGGCTCCCTATGAACATTTATCTTTTTGGAACTACAGTGAGTCTACTCAGTCTAGAAAAAAAAATAAGTTACAAAAGAAGATATAGTTGAGTTCAATTAATTTTCTTGGAAACTTCTTCCCATATCAATTGAATTTACTAACAAAAATATTAACAAATAATAAAATAATAGAAGAGATTTTACTAATAGATACCTTTAGGATATTTATTCATAAATCATTTTAGAAATTTTTTAATGAAAAGAAAAAAACTGATATTTTTTATTGTTGTTTCTATTTCTCATAATTTTTTTTTAAATGATTAATTTATGAATGCTCTAAAAGAACCCGGTAATAATATACGTTAATATTATGTATATCACATTATGAAAGCTAGGTGACTAGCTTTTCTTCTACCTCTCAAGGACAATAATATGTCTTAGGGGTCACTTTCAATCAATTGATTAAAATGCATAGTGTAGCTTTTATAGTCAAAGTCTCCTAGACAAAAGTGAAGAGGATGTAATTTTCTAACCCTAATTTTGGTTTCTCTGACTGGTTGTCCACTAATTGTAAAACATGTAACACACTCTATGCATTAGGTATGAAGATATTATGGTATAGGTTTAAATCCTTTAGTATCTTAAATAATAATAAAAAATAAAAATAAAAAATAAAAAAACCATGCTATAACCGTAATAAAAGATAAAAAAAAAAAAAAGGATTTCAAGATTTATAGTTTCGAAAAATGCATGCCACCATTCATCATAATTAACTTCAATGACATGATGTTGGGAGATTCTTATATGTATTGCTGTTTATGAACATTTATGCTTGGAGGTACTCTAGGCTCCCTATGGACATTTAGCTTTTTGGAACTACAGTGAGTCTACTCAGTCTAGAAAACAAAATAAGTTACAAAAGAAGTTGTAGTTGAGTTCAATTAATTTTCTTGGAAACTTCTTCCCATATCAATTGAATTTACTAACAAAAATATTAACAAATAATAAAATAATAGAAGAGATTTTACTGATAGATACCCGTAGGATATTTATTCATAAATCATTTTAGAAATTTTTTAATGAAAAAAAAAAAAAACTGATATTTTTTTTTGTTGTTTCAATTTCTCATAAATTTTTTTCTAAAATGATTAATTTATAAATTCTTTAAAAGAACCCGTTAATAATATAAGTTACTACATATATCACATTATGAAAGCTAGGGTGACTAGCTTTTCTTCTACCTCTCAAGGACAATAATATGTCTTTATGGTCACTTTCAATCAATTGATTAAAATGCATAGTGTAGCTTTTATAGTCAAAGTCTCCTAGACAAAAGTGAAGAGGAGGTAATTTTCTAACCCTAATTTTGGTTTCTTTGACTGGTTGTCCACTAATTGTAAAACATGTAACACACTCTATGCATTAGGTATGAAGATATTGTGGTATAGGTTCAAATCCTTTAGTATCTTAAATAATAATAAAAAAAAAAAAAAAAAGAAAACCGTGCTATAACCGTAATAAAAGATAAAAAAAAAGGATTTCAAGATTTATAGTTTCGAAAAATGCATGCCACCGTTCATCATAATTAACTTCAATGACATGATGTTGGGAGATTCTTATATGTATTGCTGTTTATGGACATTTATGCTTGGAGGTGCTCTAGGCTCCCTATGGACATTTATCTTTTTGGAACTACAGTGAGTCTACTCAGTCTAGAAAACAAAATAAGTTACAAAAGAAGTTGTAGTTGAGTTCAATTAATTTTCTTGGAAACTTCTTCCCATATCAATTGAATTTACTAACAAAAATATTAACAAATAATAAAATAATAGAAGAGATTTTACTAATAGATACCCGTAGGATATTTATTCATAAATCATTTTAGAAATTTTTTAATGAAAAAAAAAACTGATATTTTTTTTTGTTGTTTCAATTTCTCATAAATTTTTTTCTAAAATGATTAATTTATGAATTCTTTAAAAGAACCCGTTAATAATATAAGTTACTACATATATCACATTATGAAAGCTAGGGTGACTAGCTTTTCTTCTACCTCTCAAGGACAATAATATGTCTTTATGGTCACTTTCAATCAATTGATTAAAATGCATAGTGTAGCTTTTATAGTCAAAGTCTCCTAGACAAAAGTGAAGAGGAGGTAATTTTCTAACCCTAATTTTGGTTTCTTTGACTGGTTGTCCACTAATGGTAAAACATGTAACACACTCTATGCATTAGGTATGAAGATATTGTGGTATAGGTTCAAATCCTTTAGTATCTTAAATAATAATAATAATAATAAAAAACCATGCTATAACCGTAATAAAAGATAAAAAAAAGGACTTCAAGATTTATAGTTTTGAAAAATGCATGCCACCGTTCATCATAATTAACTTCAATGACATGATGTTGGGAGATTCTTATATGTATTGCTGTTTATGGACATTTATGCTTGGAGGTGCTCTAGGCTCCCTATAGACATTTATCTTTTTGGAACTACAGTGAGTCTACTTAGTCTAGAAAACAAAATAAGTTACAAAAGAAGGTGTAATTGAGTTCAATTAATTTTCTTGGAAACTTCTTCCCATATCAATTGAATTTACTAACAAAAATATTAACAAATAATAAAATAATAGAAGAGATTTTACTAATAGATACCCTTAGGATATTTATTAATAAATCATTTTAGAAATTTTTTAGTGAAAAAAAAACTGATTTTTTTTATTGTTGTTTCAATTTCTCATAAATTTTTTTCTAAAATTATTAATTTTTGAATGCTCTAGAAGAACCCGTTAATAATATAAGTTACTACATATATCATATTATGAAAGCTATGGTGACTAGCTTTTCTTCTACCTCTCAAGGACAATAATATGTCTTTATGGTCACTTTCAATCAATTGATTAAAATGCATAGTGTAGCTTTTATAGTCAATGTCTCCTATACAAAAGTGAAGAGGATGTAATTTTCTAACCCTAATTTTGGTTTCTTTGACTAGTTGTCCACTAATTGTAAAACATGTAACACACTCTATGCATTAGGTATGAAGATATTGTGGTATAGGTTCAAATCCTTTAGTATCTTAAATAATAATAGTAATAAAAAAAAAAAAAAAAACATGCTATAACCGTAATAAAAGATAAAAAAAGGACTTCAAGATTTATAGTTTCGAAAAATGCATGCCACCGTTCATCATAATTAACTTCAATGACATGATGTTGGGAGATTCTTATATGTATTGCTGTTTATGGACATTTATGCTTGGAGGTGCTTTAGGCTCTCTATGGACATTTATCATTTTGGAACTACAGTGAGTCTACTCAGTCTAGAAAACAAAATAAGTTACAAAAGAAGTTGTAGTTGAGTTCAATTAATTTTTACCCACTACACTATCATACAATCATATACTAACTCAACATTGTTTTTTAAACTAGAAAATGCCGTATGGTGTTTTATAATAAGTTTTGATAGAATTAAATTCTAAGGGCACGTTTGGTACATTGTAGTGATTATTACATGGAAATAGGAATAAGTATTAGAAGGAATATATTAGGCTGGAATGTATTACTATTCATTAGTTTGGTGACTATTTAGGAATAAAATCATGAATATGCATCCACAATTTAGTAGAATATAAAAAGAAGGTGTAATTAAATAATTTTTAAGTCAAATTTGTATTTTAGGATGTTCAAAATAGAGCTAATAATTAACAACAAGAAAATTTTATTTTCTTTCCTTTTTAAGATATGGCAACTAATGTCTTTTTAGGAATTTTTTTTTTTTAAAAGTTATTACATAAGGTGAAAGAATAGATATTTAGTACTTTTGATAAGGAATAGTTATTCCTTATTTTGAAGAATAGTTATTCATAAGGAACAACTATTCATTGTAATAAAAACATAACCAAACAACCGAATAGTTATGCCACAAAAATATCTATTACATTACAATATCTATTACAGTCTACCAAACGTGTCCTAAAAAATAATAACCGGTTATGAATTATATATCTATAATTCTCTTACTCTTATCTAATTCATATTAACTATATTTTTTTTTTTGGGAAGAATATATTATCTATTCTATAAATACTTTCTGAAAAAGAAAAAAAAAATTCTATAAATAAGTTTTTACTCTGGCTTGTGCGATTCAATTGTCATCAATGGTTCTTATACAAGATTTAATCATTTATATCCTATTATTTAGCTTGCTTTCATTTTCTATCAATTTTTCATGATGGAAGGCCACTTAAGGTTATCTATCTATTATCAATATAATAGAAGTTTAAAAATCATGGTTATATCATAAGTAGATATCTCACATAATTGTTTTTCATTATTACTTTTTATTTTTATAGATATAATAGAATTTAAATTTATAGTGTCCGCTTTTTGATAATTGTTTTTTATCATCAAATTAAGACACTAATTAGTTTTGATGTAAATGGAATTTGAACCACAAATCTATTATTCACCTGACAAGATATTTTACCTATTGGGTAATTTAGATCTCACACTCTTAACTAATTCTAAGGTATACTTCTTTTTATAATAGTTTTACAATTGAATTTTGATTAACAGTTTTTAATACACAAATTTTGTTCAATTTATGAAACATTTAGAGATATTATGTTTTAATTAAAATATATATATTCTATAAATTTATGATTAAAATCGTGTCATGCAAGTTGAAATTTTTTTTCCAGTACAATGGACTAGAATTCAATTCATAAAGATGGAGAGAACGTGAATAACGCTGCATAAAAGTAGTCATTTTGATTACCAGCATGAGAAGATGATAGTAGAACAATGAACTAACGTGAATAACACTGCCAAAAAGTAATTCTAGACAAAGTTTGATAGTCAATTATGGTCAAATTGATTACTACCTGCCATTTTCCTTTTCCGCTTTCTATCTGCAACTATTTCAATGCATTCATTCATTGTGGCAGACCATGAACGAACTGCACTGAAATGTGAAAACCATTTATTCTATTTTAATTTACACGTGAATCTTGTAGTCAAAAAGCTTTTTTTTTTTTCTTTTTTTTTTCTCTAAATCGAAAAATTGTAAACCTTTGATCTTTGGAAAAGATAGAGATTGAAGCAAAGCAACACTATTTCACAATTGATCAATGAAAGAAAGTGAAAGAAAAAGAGAGAGAAACTGTAAAGGAAAATTCTGAGAAAAGAAACATAGAGCTTTAGAGAGAGATTTGTAAAAACTGAATATCATTCTAAAGTTCCACACACTCACACCGATTCACTAATACATTAATAACACCATAGTTAAAACCCTATAACAGAATTTTCCGCATGCTCCGCCGTATCTGTAACAGACTTTTTGGGAACCATGGGCTATATAGTTTGGGACGACACCGTTTGGTATTCTTCTGCTTGATAATCACTAAACAAAACGTCAGCGTTTAGTTTTGTGTCAGCGCGTGTGCCACGCTGATCTTTTAGTGTTGGCACGTTAGAACAAATCTGAAGGAGATAAGAACAATAACGTGTCCTGATAGTCAATTTCAATCAATGTGTTAATAAGTTGTGTCGATGGACTAGCTTTTCTATTCAAAGTCTCCTTGACAAAGTTAAGTGGATTTATTTCTATTTTCTAACCTTAATTTTGTTTTCTTTGACAACTTGTCTACTAATGAATCCTCATCCCCCATCTGGCCTCATTCAACACACCTTCAATGACATAGTGTTGGGAGTTTCTTTTTACTTATCTTAATTAATCTCATCATTTCATTTAAAAATAATATATAATATTTTTTTAAGAAGAAAAAAAAAAAAAAAATATATATATATATATATATATATATAGTAAAGTGTGTGAAATAAGTAGATAATATTGGAAGTAATATGAACAACACTACACAAAAATAATGCAGTTTTTTGATCATCATCTATAGCTAAAATTAGTCAAATGTTATCTCTATCTAAAATTTCAGTGCGCTAGTTTTGGACCTTTTAGCCGACAATATATTAACTATAAAGATCATAATGCATGAATAACTTTTCTAACAAAGTCTTCTTGACAAAAGTTTTAAGGATGTAATGTGAACTCGCTTAATTTTCTTGGAAACTTCTTCCCATATCAATTGAACTTGCTAACAAGAATATTAACAAATAATAAAATAATAGAAGGGTGTTTTCAAACCAATGCCCTAAGGATATCTATTAATAAACCATTTAAGAATTTTTGTATAAAAAAAAAAACTAGTTTTTATTTTTTTATTTTTATTTTTTTATTTTTTTACTGTTATTTCAGTTTTCCATAAAAACTTTTTCTAAAAATAGTTTATTAATGAATGCTTTAAGAGAACCGGTTAAATGAATTATAATATAAGTTATCATATATCACGTTTCTTTTATCTCTTAAAGACAGTAATATCTCCTTATGGTCACTTTCAACCAATGGATTAAAATGTTGTGTCAACTAGCTTTTATAGTCAAGGTCTCCTTTTTTTTTTTTTTTTTTTTTTTTTTTTTGATAATTATAGTCAAGGTCTCCTAGACAAAAGTGAAGAATCAATTGATTAAAATATTGTGTCGACTAGCTTTTATATATAGTCAAAGTCTCCTAGACAAAAGTGAAGAGGATGTAATTTTCTAACCCTAATTTTGGTTTCCTTGACTGGTTGTGCACTAATTGTAAACCATATAACACACTCTATGCATTAGGTATGAAGATAATGTGGTATAGGTTCAAGCCCCATTAACCAATTTTTAATTTTTAATCAGTGGACTAATAACCCCAGGAAAAAAAAAAAAAATCTTTTTTCTCGTTGGCCAATCTACTTTCGACTTCGTACTGAAAATTCCAAAGGGGGCAAGGTAGGATCCACTAGCTAGGACAATAAGTATAAATCAATGGTGACTGGTAAGAGTTTGTGAAGCATAATTGGCATTGGCTTGTCATTTAATGTTTATATAGCAATTGACCTATAGACCATCTGTCACGGCAACATAATTATCAGTGGAAGAACAAAATTATATTAATACATTTTTATGAATAATAAGTTGGTATTTGGTACCACCATATCTTCATTGTTAATAAGTTGGCATTATCATATTTCCTGCCGATCTATATATAAAATTACCCCAAATTTTAAAGGTCTATGTCTTCTTCTTCTTCTTCTTCTTCTTCTTTTTTTTAATTGAGAAACCTATATCTGTGATTTAAATAAACATTAAATGGATGATAGTTAATGTTTCTTCAAATTTTAACAATGAAGTATATACTTTTCTTTTCCTTTTTGAGATTGAACTGTATACTTTATTAAGAAAAAATAGTCATATCAACTAAAATTACAACATTAAAATATGGAAAAACACCATCCATCCACACAGTAAAACCTGTGAGTTTGTGACATGTTTATCCTAACAAGCAAGATTGTGATCTACATAATTACTTTATCATCATACATATGAAAAGCTGATGTTTTTGAAGGTTTTCGTAAGGATTTTTGCATCTCCAATTAGGTGGCTGAATGATGCAAAAGAATTTTCTTTAATTCGTAATGAGTTGATGATCACCTTTGAATCTCCCTCAAGAAATTTTGACGTAAGACCAATCTCTAGAGCGAAAATCATAGTTCTTACAGGAGGAATTATCTAATTGGATTTTCATTTTGTTGTTCGTGATTTTGTGGTGATTATATTATCTGTTAGGGCTAAATACTATTATTGAGTACCAACAGATTCTACTATAAATTCTAAGTGTTTAAACTAATTAAATAAATCATAAAAATTCTTACCCCGCCAAAGAAGCCAAAGATAATAGATATATCAAAAGTAAATTTGTAACGTGAATAACACATATCAAATGTAACACGCTTTGGAAGTTACTATATTTAGATAAATTTTCTCTCCAAATTAGATTTTTAAATTCCCTTTATAATTTTTTATTAGAAGTGAATTTTGAAAAAAAAAATTCAAGAAGATCAATGATCAAATGTTTAAATTTTAAGTTTTTGTAATCTTAAATATTTATGTATAAAAAATTCGTTAAAAGATCAAATAGTAATTAACATTTGATTTGAATGAAATTCAACATACATATTATGAAGATTAATAATGATTAGATTTTCAAAGATAATAGATATATCAAAAGTAAATTTGTAACGTGAATAACACATATCAAATGTAATACGCTTTGGAAGTTACTATATTTAGACAAAATTTCTCTCCAAATTAGATTTTTAAATTCCCTTTATAATTTTTTATTAAATGGGAATTTTGGAAAAAAAAAAATCAAGAAGATCAATGATCAAATGTTTAAATTTTAAGTTTTTGTAATCTTAAATATTTATGCATAAAAAATTCGTTTAAAGATCAAATAGTAATTAAAATGTGATTTGAATGATATTCAACATACATATTATGAACATAAATATTGGTTAGATTTTCAAAATATATAATGTGGGGCCCGATAGTTTAGGGGCCCAGCCCGCTCGCTTGTGAGGAGTCCACAGACCCCAAACTGAAGGAGGTCAGGGCCCAAGCCCAAAAATATTAAGCCCAAAAGGGGCCCGAAGATATGGCCGAGGACAGCTTAGTCCTCGGCAGACCCAAAACCTCATTAATGAAAGGGGCACACAAGCAAACTTAAAAGATCAGAAAATATCTCGGGGAAGTTGTCCTTAATACCCTTCACTGATATGACACTGCACCTAACAGAACCGGATTTTTAGGCTTTATTGATCATCTCCAACAATTTCGGGATTAGATTGATGGGAGAGATATCTGTCCTGGAAAGATCGACTCTACACGTGGACGAGGGACAACAAACGTAGGCGAGTATAAAAGGAAAGGTAAACTAATAAGGAAGGGGGCCTCCCATCTCACTTCCGGAGAAAAACTTTAGGAAGGAGAATGCCCGGTTAATATAGGTGCATCACCACGAAAAACCCGCCGTCGAGTAACCGGAGAAAACATTAAGTGCTCCTCGGACATGATCCGAGGAGCCAAATCCCTCAAAGTTACAGGGATGTAAGGCCTGAATATCCAGATCAAAGCCTTTTCTTGTCTTGGTTCACTTAACGTCCGGCCTGTACTAACGCCCCGTGACCCAACGTTGGCCTTTCAAGCCCACCCTCTACAAATATTATTGTAAGGGATTTTCTGTAGGCGAGCCCAACGTCGTTGTTGGGCCGCCCGAGATTCGTGTCCCTACATATAATTATGTTAATTTTTCAACAGGAGTTTGAAGGAATAAAAGAGATGCGTCCATAACATTTTCATGACAATTTTACAACAAATCATAGGTGGTAAATTGTTATTAGTTCTAGTTTGAACCTACCACTGAAATTACTTTTTTACCACCGACAATAACTCATAAGAACTTATCACTTATGATTTTGTTGTTAAAATGTTGTGAATATATTTAAAGAAAAACTTTATCCTTAAAAATCTTCACAAAGTTTTTAGAAGTGATTTCACAATGTAATTTTTAAAATTCTATTTATCCATTATGAAATAACTATTCATAATGAGTTAAATTATATATATATATATATATATATATAATTTAACATTGCTTAAAGTTATATCACCCAATAAATTTTTATAGAATTCATATTTTGAAAATTTTACTATTAGATTACATGTTCTATATGCTTTTAACATTCTTGCCAATTTTCATATCAATTGAATGTTATTTATCATTCGATCCATAAACTCATATTTTATGTATTATTTTAAACTACAAAAACTTGAATTTAAATAATTGATTGATGACATGGCTATTAATCTTTGATCATCTTGAAATTTTGCAAACATGGAAAATATACAAAAATAATATAATCTAACGGTGGATTTGTCAAAATTCACATTTAATAAAAAAATATTGAGTGGTGTAAAATTACTTAGAATTACACTAAGGCTGCGTTTGGTTGAACAGAAAGTCAATTCCGAGCATAAAATCATTTCAGGGGAAATTGTTTTCCCATAAGGAAAATGTATTCAGGTTGTTTGGTTGCATCATGGAAAATAGGGCAGAAAACGAATTCCAATGTTTGGCTGCCTCGGAATTCGTTTTACAGAAAATCAATTCCCATGTTTGGTTTGTTCAAACATTTTACGGAAAATATGAATGCCTAGCAACCTTTGTGGAAAAAAATGCTTGCAAGACAGTTCACTCACTTCCTCTTCAACTTCAAACCTACATAGACACACACAACATTCCATTGTGCACCCATTACAAAAATTTTGCTATAAACTTGTGGTGGAAGAGTTTGTAGCAAAATTTGCTTCCAAATACACTGCTCATTGCCCAACAACACACTTAAGACCTCACCAACATTTATCAACTTGGGCTTTATAAAAGAAACACCTGCATTGCCTAGACAAACCTATAACAGTACAAAAATAATCATCCACTTCAACATAAAAAATAATCATCCAAATATACCCATAATATTTATATCAAAATAGCCACAATGTACTTTCACCATTGGCATTACACCTCCATGGTATACAAAAATGATACCTACATGTGGTATCTGAACAGTACACATACATAACTTGGGCAATTGTATCATCCCAATAATACAAAAGACTACACATCCTACAGTCAAGGTACGTAACTGTTATCCCTCATAGCATAACAGTGCACAAAATATACGTACCATCAGCATATGTCCAAGGTTAGAAATTAATACATAGCCTGCTTACCGATAATATAATTGTGTCACATATATAATACAATGATAGGTGAATACTAGTACTACAACAAGTGACAATCCCTAAAGCTAACATCACAGTCGGCACCAAACAGACAAGTCAGAGGTGTGTGAACAAAAAACTATCCATCCAAAGCTTCCTCAGCTTCGCATTCTTCGCTAGAAATTCCTGTGCTGCCTTTTTATTTTCACAAAGATGGTCAAAGGTAGTTGCAAGCATGTCTTCGCTATACCCATTTGCCACCATAGCCATCACCTTAAAGTAAAGACCCGTGTAATCAACAGGCCCCCGGTTGATTTCTTTCAAAGCTACTGCAATTTCCTTTAGCTGATCAGATAGATCGGTCAGAAGACTATCATCAGAGGGAGGTGCACAGCCTCTTTTGTGGGACTTTGAAATGGTGGACCCAGTGGTGGATGATTCCATCGCATTCTTCCTTTTGTCCACCACACCTTCCTCCCCATTGTCAGCCACCATCTCATTGCTCTCCCCATTGTTTTGCTTTGTGTCAATATCAACATATGACTTAGCGAAGCTACCCATGGCCATATCCTTCCCCACTACAATGGCCAATTCATCATACATCTCTATCTTTTTGTTCAAATACTCTGCATGCTTACGATGCACCTATAAGGGAGAAAGGAATGTATAATAACAATGCAATAATCACTTCACTCATAAATTCAATATTCAATTCAATATAGATGCCATTAGATGATTTAGGTCAATGATAAACAAAAAAAGCTGTTAGGAAACAGGAGACATAACCCATGATTTTGAAGATAAGTACAATAGAAAATACAATGCACAAATGCTAAGACTAGATTTTACAATAGATCCGTAGATGAAAGTTACATTTGAAAATTTGTAAAAGTAATGGAATCCTAAAAAGAATGACACTATAAGTTTCATATAAAGAGGGTACTTGAGCAGCCTTGTCTTGTTCTCAATTCATAGATTACAAAAGCCAAAAACATATATTATCATTTATATTAAAAAAATATAGTTGGAAGCCATACCATGACTTCTTCTTGATATGTCTTCACATTGCATAAATCTCCTTGGCTACAAGAGCAAAGGAGTCGGCCTTGAAAGTGTTAGAGGGCTTGTTGTCCTTCGTGGCCTCCTCGGCAAGT
This sequence comes from Quercus robur, assembly GCF_932294415.1. Classification (NCBI taxonomy): domain Eukaryota; kingdom Viridiplantae; phylum Streptophyta; class Magnoliopsida; order Fagales; family Fagaceae; genus Quercus; species Quercus robur. Next base: position 27,592,342 of record NC_065534.1, on the reverse strand, counting down.
AGCGTAAGCATAGTTGTGTGCATGGGGGGCAGCCACCTAAAGTGCTTAGTGCCGCCAACCTTCTCTTTTCCTTTCGACATTACTACATATGAAAATTGTATAGTGAGAGTAGCATTTAATAATGAGAGTAGCATTTAGTAATTACTCTTGGAATATGAACAACAAATCAAACACACATACGACCATGCTTATAGATGTGCACAACAGAACGAAACAACTACTGGAAATAACAATGTAATGCTGGAAATAACAATATAATGCTGAAAATACTTTTTCTTTACACCACCAGAAGTCTATAGTAAATACATTGTCCTTACAGAAAAGAAAAATACAATACATATTACAATCATAGAAATCTAAATAAAGTACTACTCCTCACTCCTGGTATAATCAGATCACATAGCTTGGCATATCTCATCTCTCTTAGCATTCCAAACTCTATTGTCTTCAATGGAGTCCCAATGTGACTATGTTTCTTGTTGGGGGCCACTAGACTCTACTTGGTTCATTGCAACTTCCATAATATAATCAGTAGGATTAACCCCTATAATGTGATTATGAATCACACAACATGCTAACACTACTTTCACTTGGGTTTCAAAATACCAAAATGGTTCTGCATCTAACACTCGAAAACGTTTCTTCAACACTCCAAACCCTCGCTCAATGGTAGTTCTCAATGAAGAGTGTCGAAGGTTGAACAATTTTTGCTCATTCTCAGGAGGACGATCACTAAACTCTTTCAAGTGATATCGTACACTCCGATAAGGTGAAAAAATTTCATTTTTATTACCATACCCAACATCACCAAGATAATATTTACGTACATATATTCAAAAATAAAACCAAATCACTACAATGCTTAAGAAAACGCACAATATTTATTAAACTAATAAACCAAAGAGGTGAAGTAATCCTATAATACCTTCGGGAATTGAAAATCCCCCTGGCCTAGCAAATACATCATTTAACACACGTGAATCATGTACACTGCCTTCCCATCCAGCCAATACATAAGTAAACTTTAAGTCAAAACTAATGGTAGCTAACACATTTTGCGTGGTTCCATCTTTGCGATCGCGAAACCTTCCTTGTATTTCAGGTGGCATTTACGTACATATATTCAAAAAGAAAACCAAATCACTACAATGCTTAGGAAAACGAACAAAATTTATTAAACTAATAAACCAAAAGGTTGAAGTAATCCTATAATACTTTCGGGAATTGAAAATCCCCTTGGCCTAGCAAATGCATCATTTAACACACATGAATCATGTGCACTGCCTTCTCATCCAGCCAATACTTAAGTAAACTTTAAGTCAAAACTAATGGAAGCTAACACATTTTGCGTGGTTCCATCTTTGCGACCGCGAAACCTTCCTTGTATTTCAGGTGGCATTTACGTACATATATTCAAAAATAAAACCAAATCACTACAATACTTAGGAAAACGCACAATATTTATTAAACTAATAAACCAAAAAGGTGAAGTAATCCTATAATACCTTTGGGAATTGAAAATCCCCCTGGCCTAGCAAATGCATCATTTAACACACGTGAATCATGTGCACTGCCTTCCCATCCAGCCAATACATAAGTAAACTTTAAGTCAAAACTAATGGCAGCTAACACATTTTGCGTGGTTCCATCTTTGCGACCGTGAAACCTTTCCTGTATTTCAGGTGGCACAGATGCACGAACATGTGTACCATCTATTGCTCCAACACAATCCTAATTTTCGACAGACATAATGGTTTAAAATTACACAAATCTTCACAATTTACAAAAATACACAAATCGTAATATTTACCTTAAAATATGGGTAGAACCTTCTGCTATCCCTTATCTCTGGGGGTATATCTTCACTAGGCAGTCTTATTAGAGCTCTATATAATTTCAAGACCCCCCTAAAGACGACCTTGAAGTATCTATGAACAGTCTCAGTTGATTTATAGAATTGACTACCAATTACACGGAACCTCACATTATGACCAATAATGTGTAAAAAAATTAGCACTTGCTCCTGCACGGACATGTGAATAGTCGGGCGTATGTGCTCCCCCTTAGTGAGGATGTGACATAAGTGGTGGAAGGCTATAGGCTTCATCCTAATTTGACTATACAAAGTCTCTCACTTCCATGTAGAATACTATTTATGTAATACTCTCTCTCGGCTGCATGATTAACATAAGGCGCCCTAAGTAGTCGTCTACGCCGCAATTTTCTTACCAATGTAACCCCCACAAGGAGGACAAATGCAACTGAGGCAAGAATTGTGGTTTTGGTTTTTTTTCTTCATCTAAAAAATCACAAACACTATGGTCTAAGAGGTACGTAACCAAGCATGCTATTAATTACACATTATATAAAAACAGCCATAAACAGAAAACATCCAAACCACATTGATAACGAGTACCAAAATTTTTATGCACATATATTTTTGTATAATTGTAACATCAACAACGTACACAACATAATACCATCACAATCAATATTTACACCAACAAATCACATTGCATTCTATTTCTGTATAATTGTAACACCAACAAAAGTTAAATTCTTAAATCAATAATTAAATAAAAAATGGATAATAAAAAAAAGTAAATAAATATATATATATATAGATTAGATCCGAGATAGTGAGGTGAGGTTGTTGGGTTAAAATGGAGGGTGGATCAGACATAAAGGGTGGATTAGATTGAAATAAAGGGTGGATCGGATTGAAATGGAGGGCGGATCGGAGTGAAATAGGGGGTGGATCGGATTGAAGGGTGGATCGAACTGAAATGGAGGGTGGATCGGAGTGAAATAGGGGGTGGATTGGACTGAAGGGTGGATCAGACTGAAATGGAGGGTGGATCGAACTGAAATGGTGAGGTTGTTGGACATTTTTTGTTCAAACAGTGAAGGAAACTCACCGTGGGTGGATCGGCGGAGTGTGGGTCAGCGGAGTGTGGGTCGTCGGACTAGAGCTCGGTCTGTGGAGGCTCACCGTTTGGCATGTCTTGCTCTGTGGAGCTCGGTCACAACTGAGCTTGGAGTGTGTCTATGAGGAGTGCATGTGAGAAGCTTCGAGAGAGTGTGAGGGGTGTAATTGATTTGAAGGTAAAATAAAACCTGAAATGGTTTTACGCCACAAGAGGGTTATTTTACGGTCAACACGGAAACTGATTTCCATTTGACCAAATTTTCTAAGCTTACCAAACATGCAGAGGGGTGTAAAATGATTTCCTGAAACCCTTTTCAGCCAAAACAAACGCACCCTAAGTGTAACTTGAACTTAGCCCTATATATATATATATATATATATATATAGAGAGAGAGAGAGAGAGAGAGAGAGAGAGAGAGAGAGAGGTTCAAGTTACACCTAGTGTAACTCTTGTAAAGTTACACATTATTTACATCATAGATTTCCAAGAGATCTAATGGTTAAAAAAAATCATTAAATGTTATAACTTGACACCTTTTTCTCTCTCTCCTTTTTTAATGTTTTTCACTTGACTAAAGGGCATATGCCATTTTCAACAACTTGCTTTTTAAATGATTCATCTTAAAAGAGAAATTAAATAGATATTTGAAGATGAAATTAAATTATTTGAAATAAAATTTGTACAATTATGTATATGACTGAAGTATTGAATACAAAAGTAATCTGCTACTTTTTAAAAGTTTTCACATTGCAAATGTAACAATAGTGAACAATTATTATCTCTGCTCATGCTTTGTTCCTCCATATAAAGTAAATTGTTATGGTAATAGTGATAGAAGTGCCACCCAACAGGGCTATTTAATTAATTAATTAAGAGTAGTTTTATTTTATTGAGCAAAAGAAAAAAATATATTATTCTAATTTATATGAAAAAATTTTGTCGACTAAGGAATCTGAAATTGTGCTTATCTTGTCCTTTGTGTATTTTTTTAGCTTATCTGGGGAAAATTATTGAATACTCCGAGAGTAACATAAATGCATATTTTCCCCCTCTCACATGAATTATGGGTCCCACCATAAATTTAATTAGTAGGACCCTACAGTTATGTGAGAGGAGAGAGTACATATTTATAATACTTCGGAAGTACCCAATAATTATCCCTTATTTGGTCTCTTAAATTAAAGTATGCAATGATTTGCAATGTATGTATAGTATTATTCTAAATTAAATTGATATTTTGAAAGCAATAATAAATAAGGATAGAGAGAATGTTAGTATTAATTAGATAATACTATTAATAAGGTAAAAAGTATTAACATTTAATGATATTTTTTTCAACTGTTAGATCTCTTAGTAATCTAGGGTGTAAAAAAGGTGTAACTTTACAAGAGTTACATTCATTGTAACCTATTTCATATATATATATATATATATATAGAGATAGGTTCAAGTTACATATGAGATGGATTCAAATTACACCTGGTGTAACTCTTTAATGCTAATATCCAACGGTAAAAAAAAATCCCCATTAATGCTAATATCCTAATTGATCTCATTTATTATCTCTTATTTAACACATTCTATACTTATTTCTAAGGTCAAAAAATTTATACGGCTGACTCTTTCTCTCTTCACTGCACCTCTTTCTTTCTGTTTGCACATTTTTTCTCTCTATCTCCTCCACGGTCGGGTCCCCGGTAGCAAAAAAAAAAAAAAAAAGCCACAAATGGTGCAGATTCAATCTATTGCTTGAATCTATAGACACAAAAATATTAAAAAAGAACAACTCTTGTTTAGTCATTTTTTGTGTTAGAACCCCTTTCTCTCTCTCTTGTGTGTGTGTGTGTTTGTTTCTCAAAAAAAAAAAAAAAAAAAAAGAGGTAATTGTCCCACATTACTTAAGAGAATGTGTTGGGTGTAGTATAACTTGTCCCACCCTCCCTTAAAAGTTACCATAACTTTTGAGTGGAGTTGCGGTGTGTCTTTATGTTAGAACCCCTTTCCCTCTCCCTTGTGTGTGTGTTTGTTTCTCAACATATATATATATATATATATATATATTAATTGGGAACTCTAACAACTATTGACCACTTAATTTTCCAAATTGTATAAGGATTTGAAAGTTTTCCAAACACAAATACAATACCACATGTGGTTTCTGTTTTACATGCATTTGTTTTTTTCCTCTTTCATTGATCTGTCTGCCACTTTGATATGATAAATTAATCAAAAGAAAAGAAAGCAAGCAACATTATCAAATCGATCTGTAACCACGTCAAAGTTGAAAACTCGTCCATTTGGCTTTTTAAGAACAAGAACTATGGACAACACTACTGACAACACCGGCCTGCCATAGTACTCCACGAAATGCCATGATCATTCATTACCTTTTTGCACATTAAGCCAACCATCAATGGATACATTGTTTGTTTATTTGAGTTGTCAATCATTCTACAATCTATTGCTTGTTTAATATTTTTGTGTCTGCTATAGACTCTGCAGATTCAAGCAATAGATTGAATCTGCACCATCTGTTGACTTTGCACCATCTGTGGCTTTTTTTTTGGCTATCGGGGACCTAACCGTGGAGGTAGAAGGGTCGTGGAGGAGATAGAGAGAAAAAAAACGTGCAAAGAGAAAGAGAGAGAGATATGCAGTGGAAATAGAAACAGTTGGCCGTATAAATTTTTGAGCTTATAAATAAGTATAGATTGCTTTGAGTTTTTGGGGCTTAAGTCCATACATTTGTTGGGCTAAAAGTTCAAACCAGGTCCTTACATATTAAATAAGAGATAATAAATGAGATAATTAGGATATTAGCATTAATGAGAATCTTTTTTTAATCGTTGGATCTACTTAAATCCAATGGTTTAAAAAATATGTAACTCTTTAGAGTTATACCAGGAGTAACTTGAACCCATCTCTTAAAAAAATTCTCACATAAAATACTTATAAAAAAAATTGGACAAAAGACTTGAATTGAAAGTTTTGAAATTTATAAGACTCAATTAAAGTAAAGTTAAAGAATTGAAATGAACTTCAGTCAAACTTAGGGTCTGTTTGGATACAGCTGAAAACTAAAAATACTGTAACAAAATAATTTTTAAATGTGTGAATAGTATCGTGGGACCCATTCTTAATGAAAAAGTTGCAGAACAGTGATGTTTGTAGGTCCCGTGCACTGTTCACGTAGAAAGTCAACATTCACGGCTAATAATAATAACAATAAAAAAAAAAAAAAAAAGAGGCTGTAAACACAATTGCAAAACGCAAATCATCCGGATCCAAATGCCACCTTAGTATGCAATTTGCATTTTATCCTAATTTTTTTTTTTTTTGAGAGAGAGTTTCAACTTATGACGTCCGCTCCTAATGATAGCCTTTTATCATCAGACAAAGACCACCAATCAGTTTTTGGTGTAGATAGGAATTAAACTCCAGATCTCTTATACAACCATCAGAGACTTTACCAGTTGAGCTAACTAGAACCCACTATTCCTTAAAATAATTGTGAAGGTTTATTCAAAATTTTTTATTATAAATAATTTGATAATTTTGGGTGGAGGATTTAAAGTTGTTTCTATTAAAAACACTATATATATATATATATATATATCTCGTATACTATATAATAAAAGTTGGGTTTAGATGCTATGGTTGCGCCAAGTGGTTTTACCATATTTTAGAAATTTTTTTAGATTTTAAAAAGAAAACATTTATATATTAAAAAAAAATCTAATACATCTTAAATTGCAGCAATAAAGATGTAGTGTAATCTAATTCCTCTTATTTTTTAGTTACTACACTAAAAAACAAGGTCTAATGCATCTTAAATAATAAAAATGCATTTTTCATCCCTACATTTTGACCAAACTCCCATTTTGGTCCCTAATTTTTATTTTTACCACATTTAGTCCTTATTTTGAAAAATGCCATCTATTTTAGTCCATATTGTCAATTCCCTAACGGAAATATTCTACGTTACTAACAGAGTGCACTGTTGGCACTCAGATTACCTACATGGCCATTAAAATAATAATAAAAATTTTTAATTAACATTAAAAACATCCATGTCAGCTTTTAAATAAAAAATAAAAAAACACATTAGAAATTAAAAACAAAATTGAAAATTTCTAATTTTTAAAAAATAAAATAAGATAATTAAATCATTTTTTTTTATTCTATTCATTAATTTTTTTTGAAGAACATCATCATGTTCTTTCTATTCTTCCCTAAAACATGACTTATATTCTTAGCAAATTAATCCTTATTTTCTCGTCTTTTATTTGTCTTCTTTCTTCTTTCTTCTTTTTCTTTTTCTTTTTTTTGCTTTTCATTATTTTATTAGGTATTTTCTTGGCAACCAAACGAATTCTCATTTACAAACCCAAAAAATTCTCCCACACACTCTAAGGAAAAACTTCAAACCCTAACACTACCTTCTCAAACTGGTTCCCCTACCCTTCCAAAACTTTCTTTAACCTTCTTCTCTCTCTCTTCTAAAACTCTCATAAATATCTTTCGAACTCCATGGCCGGCCTCCTTCACTCATCACTGCCGCCACCACCACCATCGGTGCTAGTTCTTTCTTTTCTTTCTTTGACTGACCCTCTCTCTATCTCTCGATTCGCTCAAACTTAGACTCAAATGGCTCAAGCTCATCCTCTCTAGATTCTATCTCGTAGATCAATGTCTCTCTCTCTTAGATCAGTGTTTTTCTCTCTCAGATCGGTGGGTCTCTATCAAATTAGTGGGTATTTCTCTTTCATCTCTCTATCTCTCAGCTAGGTGGTGGAGAGAGATGGTCATGTATTCTGATGGAGGGTTTGTGGGTTATGAGTTTTGTTGATTTGGGTTTGTGGGTTTGTGGTAGGTTTGTGGGTTGTGATTTCGAAGTCCAGTTCAAGAGAATGGTGGGATCTGGAGGATGGTGGAGATCAGTGGGTTTTCAAGTTAGAGATCAATGGGTTTGTGGGTTCAAATTTATGGGTATGCAAATTAGTTTTTGGGTTTGATTTCTGGGTTCGATTTTGGTTGGTGTATGTTGATTTCTAGGTTTTGAATTTTGGTGGGTGTATGTTGATTTCTGGATTTTGGTTGGTGTATGGTTATAAAGAAAGTACTAGAAAGACAAAGAAAAGAAGGATTAATTTACTAAAGACATGAAGAACATGAACATGAACAGTTATGGGAAGAACACAAAGAACATAAACACAAACATGATCTTCCAACAAATTAATGAAAAGAAAAGAAAAGAAAGTTTTGTTTTAATTATTTAATTATTTAATTATTATTTAAATAATTAAATAATTAAATAATAACTAAAATTTTATTTTATTTTAAAATAATTAAAGAAAAGTAAAAAGAATGACGTCGCTTTTTTAAATATTAAAATGCTAATGTGGCATTATTTAAATGCCAAATTAAAATTTATTATTATTATTTTAAAGGCCACGTAGGCGTTTTGAGTGCCATTAGTGCACTTCGTTGGCCACATAGAATATTTTTGTTAGGGAACTGAGGGTAGGGATTGAAACAGATGATGTTTTTTTTAAAAAAAATAGGGACTAAATGTGGTAAAAGTAAAAAGTAGGGACCAAGATGGGAATCAAGTCAAAATGTAGGAACGAAAAATGCATTTCCGCCCATCTTAAATTGTAGCAACATATACTAAACTAAAAACAGAAGGTCTAATGCATCTTGAATTGCAGGAACGTAGACATAATGTAATCTAATTCTTAAAATAGTGACTTCTTTTATTGTAGTATTTGGTGGATTTAAGAAAGCATTTATTAAAAAAAAAAAAAATCTAATGGTGTAACTAATTCTTAAAGTAGTGACTTTTTTTTAGTGTAGTATTCAGTGGATTTAATAAAACATTTGTAGGGATGATAGGCCCAGTAATATATATTGGGCCGGGGCCCAGTTTTAGGATGCCTAATAGTCCAAGGACGGTTAAATGCTATCATGGAAGTCTGCTTCAGTGAATGAAGAAGGGGGGTTTGGTCATAAGAGTCTAAAAAGGTGGTTCGAGGAGCATAGTAGAGGTCCGAAGGTGTGGTTTGCCATCCAAGGCAACATTCCAAGAAATTCTATTGATAAGGATACATATTATGAAGGTACAGGACAAAGGGGAACCATGAAATATCTAAGAGAAAGTTGCTACCACCGCATTGAATGCTTTGTAGCTAACTCTCTAGCTGCATTAATGAGGAAGTGATACCTAAACAGTGATTTTCAGCTTTACAACTACTCCCAAAGACTTTAGGAAGGTGCGGATGGGACAAGGATCACATCAGTAACCTGGTTTACACGTGGAGGGTGAAGATGAAATGAGAAGAGAGTATAAAAGAGAAAGAACACCCTGAGGGAAAGAGATCGGAATTAAGAGAGAAAAACACTGTAAGAACAAGAATGAGACTTGTAACCATATCAAAAAGAAATATATTCTAGAACTGATAGCCTGGATTGAGCCGAAGACATTTTTCTTTGAATTAAACTATTTTATCTTTGTTTTCTTGTCATCTGGGCCAACTATAATTGCTGTATAATTCGTTAGAGCCTAGTTTTCAAACTCATTCTCTACAAATTCATTGTATTGAGCTCTTTTAGACTAAATCCTTTAACTCTTTGGGTTGAGGAACCGAATCTTGCCCAATCTTTTTTTCTTTTTTTTTGAATCGTCTAATGGTGTAATCTAATTCTTAAAGTAGTGATTTTTTTTTTTTTTTTTAGTGTAGTATTCTCCATTCGGTGGATTTAAGAAAACATTTATAAAAAAAAAAAGTCTAATGCATCTGCACCATTTCTCTATATCTTAAAATCCTATATCAAATATCACCGCACACCCTTGGTACAATGATCACTTCACTATACTTATGGAGTGTAGGAGGTAAGGGACAGAGTTCAAGTTTTCAAGAGGAAGTTTCACACACACATACACTTAGATTATAAAAAAAATTCTATATCAATTTCTTTTGTTAGTTACTTCTCTTTCTATAATAGGACTCTTTCTATGATTCTACTTCAACAAACCAAGTATGATAGGACTCTTCATTTATTTTTAAAACTTAGTTGATGTTATCTTTTGTTTTTCCTTCAATATTTTTGCTAACATTGCACATATATCAGACTTCATTCTCTCAATTTCTTCTTCATAACTGTTTGCTTTTTTTTTTTTTTTTTGGTAATAGGATTTGAACTCATGTTCTTGAGGCATCAAACAAACCAACTAGATTTGTTAAAGATGAAAACGATGTACACATATGGCTAAAGGATGTTTCCCCAATAATTTGAAACGAGGTTCTTGAATTAACATTTTCTTTTTTTTTTTGAATTTAATTTTCTTATACTTTGTAAGACATTGATTTCATTGCATGTGTTTTTTTGATAAAGTTTATGATTGCTATTTTTTTTTTTTTTTGAGGGTTTGATATGGTATTTCACTGTGATTAGCAATATGTATTTTAAGAGCTTTAATCAGTAACATATACTCTTCCATGAATATAAATTAAAGAGAAATTTTTGAGAAGATAAAATAGTAAAATTGAAGAACCAAGTTGGTTGACTATTTGAAGCCCACCTTGAAGAAGTAAAATTAGTAACTATTTTTGTTGAGTTAAGATAATTAAACATTTTTATTAATTTTAAAAAACAATTTCGAAAGTATATATAAAAATAAATATCTTATATATATACACACACACACAAGTAATAACTTATTAAAAGAGTGCAATAAATATGTTTGTTTTTAGAATGCATAAGTTGATTTATTCTCTTTTTTTTTTTTTGTATATTTTTTTTTTGCCAATATCATGAAACAAAATTTGTAAGCTTTGCTTCAAACTTACATGGATTTGAATTTGCCATTAATTTTTGGGTAAATTGCAAATTACACCTCTAAAATTTGGAGGTGTTTGGGTTTTACCACTTGTGTTTGGATTTGCGAAATTTGTCATTGTTTTAAATTTTTTTAATAATTTAGATTGTTCTTATTATTGAATTGAGGTTTCCACTAAAATATGATTTCAAATATTATTTTGGATAGTTTTTAATTATTAAATTCAAGGTTTTTCTATTTAAATATACGTGGGTGATTAATTGAGCCTTAAAGCTATATATATATACACACACACAGGTAACAACTTATTAAAAGAGTGCAATAAATATGTTTGTTTTTAGAATGCATAAGATGATTTATTCTCTTTTTTTTGTATATTATTTTTTGCCAATATCATGAAACAAAATCTGTAAGCTTTGCTTCAAACTTACGTGGATTTGAATTTGTCATTAATTTTTGGGTAAATTGCAAATTACGCCTCTAGAATTTGGGGGTGTTTGGGTTTTACCATTTGTGTTTGGATTTTGCGAAATTTGTCATTATTTAAATTTTTTTTAATAATTTAGATTGTTCTTATTATTGAATTGAGGTTTCCACTTAAATATGATTTCAAATATTATTTTGGATAATTTTTAATTATTAAATTCAAGGTGTTTCTATTTAAATATACGTTGGTGATTAATTGAGCCTTAAAGCTATATATGTATATATATATATATATATATATATATATATATCAAGGGTTAATCAAAATTCATATGTAAATAGTTTTTTTATTTATTAATTTACTTAAAATTAGATAATAGAATAGAATAAAAATAAATGAATATTTTATTTTAAAGTTATATAATGGATGTTGCGGGGAGTGAAAGAGTTCCCATCCAGGCCTTAAGCCCAAAAAGTAATTGGGCCGCCGGGAACGAATCGGGCCTGGCCTATGTATTAGAAGGAAGGCCCCAGAGGGCAATAAACTATGGAAGAAAGGAAGTTGGATCATCCCAAGTATCATGGAAGAGGAGAGCGATGCGGGAAAGTAGTTCCCGTGGAAAAGGTAAGAAGCTAGCCTACCCAAGGCATGGTGCACAGATGATCCACATATGGCTTCTAGAAAACGCCTGTAAACACAAGAAACTTTCAGAACACACAAAAAGATTGAAGATTTTTACCTCCACATTAATGAGGGAATCTCACCTAACCTCTGCCACATTAAATGCATATGAGACAACTTGAACAGTATAAACACCCTCTAAAATTTAGATCTACAAGATAAGAGAGGGGAGGAAACCGATAAAGTAAAAAAAAAGATCATTGATAGTTTAGTTGGCAACAAGACAACTGTAAAGATAAGAGCAAGAGATGTGCCTATAAAAAGGGGGAGGTAGGCAAGAAAAAGGGGATCAGAAAAAGAAGGGAAAAGAGAGAGAGAAGGCAAAGATATGTGGTATCTAATAGAGAGAAAGAGTGTGTAGTACCACGGGAATAAGAGAATTCCCTATTGTAATACTATAGATTTATCTGAAAAATATGTCATCTAGGAAATTAACTGTTTAAGTTTCCCATTGTGGAGTGTTTTTACCCTATTACTTAATTATAAATAGATTGTGAAAGACTTTTCACTTCTAATCCGTGGGCCTCACCACGGGCTAGATTTTGTCCCTCACAAATGCATATTGTGTGAAACTAAGGTATTATAAAATGCATATATATATATATATATATATCAATTGAGTTACAAAACTCACTGTTACTCATCTATAGAATCAATATCTAGTGAAGTACCTTCTTCTTCTTCTTTTTTTTTTTTTTTTTTTTTTTTTTCATCTTTAAAAATAATAGTTATCATTTAACCCATGATAAAATGATTTTAAAAAAATTATGATAATATGATTATGATGTGTGGCCTTTCAGCTAATCTGCCCCTCACGTGGGTCCAAAGTTGAATAATCCCCACTTACGAATAAAATTATTTTCATTTTTAAAATTAATGAATTGGTCGGATTAAAACTTTTAAAATTAAGGGACTAAAATGGTATAGATGTAATATTTGAGTGACAAAAATGTAACTTAATCTTTAAGAAAAAAAAAATTATACTCTCAAAAGTTCAAAACATGATTAGAACTCTTACCAAAAAAAAAAAAAAAACATGATTAAAACTGCGTCAAATCCAGGTGAAGAGGTCAATGGACCAGACACCGCAGTTTCTTGTTTTCACTGTGGGACTGGGAGAGATATGGTTTTGTAGTTGGGATGCACATCAATTTGGACTTCGTCCTTTGTGGGCCAGCCACTGAACTTTTACCTCAGCAAATTCATTCCCCCCCGAATAGGCACGTCAAATCATAACAACATAGACATCTCACCAAATTTTCTTTATATGAGTATTGAGTTTTGTATATGTGCTTGTCCTTAACACCAATTTTCGTACTGGTGAGTTTTCATAATCTTGTCCTTGAAAATCTTCTATACACTTATCTGACTAAAATTTAAGTTCTAAGATACCAAAAAGAAAAGAGGGATATGAGCTTTGGACTTCTCTGTTAGAAACATCAAAACATGCTAATTAAGCTACAAGATTCTTAATAAAGTATTAGTTACTTTTGACATTTCTAAACTTTGAAAATTACAGCTGTTCTCTTTTTGAATCCTCTGCGGTTGAATGTGAAACTCATATTCGTAAGTATTTTTCTATTTTTTTTTTGTTCAATACAAGCTTGCTTAGTATGAGATGCAGTGAAGCATTGCAGCACATGGTTGGGATCGAAGTCGAAGTGCATTTCAATGAACATGACAAAGGGGTTTTAGTGTTTGCGTGAGCAATAGTCCACCTATGGTGTCTTATTCTTCTCACTCACACTTTGCTGTCAATGAATCACAAGATCCAACATTGGGGCATTGGGTATCTCTTTTTCATGTCATAAGGCCAGCATAAATATATAGTCCAAACATAGTGGCTTAGGTGACAAGTTGTGAGTGGTGGAATAAAAGTGGAGGATTCACTACTCTATCACTCACGACTTGCCACGTGAGCAAATTGTGACAATAGTTGTGGTGAAAATTGTGTTTCTAGTATTACTCAATGTGATAATTAACAATCATATACTACATTATTCACACATTCAATAACACTAAGTATATTTACTGCTCTCTATAATTTTTGATTTGCACATGTTGATAGAATAACTTCATCAAAAATCTACAAAACCAAAGTGGATAAAAGAATCTTTAAACTCTCTAGAATCACTAGTGTAGGGGTCAAAAACACCCAAAAAGGGAACTATGATGGAAGTAATTGATCTATACAACTAATTTCTAAAAGATGAGAAAAAATCCACAATGGAAAGATCAAACAGTAAGATAAAGATAGATGTAGACTAAATCAATCTTTCATATATGAAAGAACAATGTTCCCGAGATACATGAGAAGGATTCAAAGGGTAAAAACTTAGAAGAAAATCTCTCTTAACACTCTCTAATTCTAGTTTAAACTTTCTCTTTTTCTTTTTGGACCACCTCCCCTGTTGCTCTCCTCCTTTTATTGTCACTTTCTCTCATCCTCTAGTTGTCTGGCTCTTAGCTAGATTTGGGGAATACTTGTCCCATCAAGATTCTATTATGCCATTTCTTGATTATGAAAGAAGACTTTTGGGAGTGGTTCCATTGTTTAGGCAAGTCATTCAACATTCAATGTGGCTGACATTAGGTAAAGGGTCTCATTAATGCGGAGGTGACTGTTTCATTAGGTTCCGCATTTTTTTTGCTGTGTCCCTCGGGAGAAAGGTGGAAGGAGGTTGATCATATTTGAGGAAAAGAGCTGTTATCCAAGGTATCTTGATGACCTCAAGAAGAAGGTTCAAGGGCGTTACCTCAGTTATGATCTTTGGAGGGTTCCCAACCCAGATTTCCACGGTTGTGAATCTAATTGATTTCTATTGGTTAGTCTGACGTTCCATCTGCAATCATACCTTGGGCCGAGCACACTCCTTGATTGGGTTTACCTCTTGGGCTTTTCCCTTGGAGTTAAGTCAGAGTAGCACAGATTTGTAACAAAATAAAGGAGTAGATACAGCATTACACACCTGATTAGAAACTAGAATAAGAGAGAAGTCCACAAGTTCCAGTAACACTGAGAATGGAGTGTGTGTGAGAGGAAAATTAGTTACACCTCTTCCCTTGCAACCCTCTCTCTCCATGTTCGGCCAAAACAGCCAATTGCCACACACATTCGGGTCACACTGAGACCAAAAAAAATGGTCTATATATACGCCATATGGTGAGAGAGTATTAGAGTGTCTTGGTTTTAATGGTGGTTTTAATGGGCCAAACCTTTAGCAAGTAAAGGATTGGGCCGTTTTTAATATGAGAACTAAAATTGCAAACTCATCTAATTAAAGGTTGTCTATAATTAAATAAAAATTCGTACTAGGTTCACTAAAAAGACCCAATATTAACAATGTGGTGATCGCTATCTATTATTGTCTTACTAAAATACACTTCAACTAATCCATGTTTTATTAAATACATAAAACAATGACTATGTTAGCCCACGACATAAAAAAACGCTAACACATTTGTCAACATTCATAACACTGATGTGAAATGGATCCAGAGCTTAGAGTTTGCTGTAATGTTTACCAAACAATGAATGCCGTCCTTCAGCAATAATCTCCCCTGTAGTTTTGTTCCTTATAACAACGACTGTTCCAAAGTCACCACCTCTCTGTCCTAAAGCCCTTGAGGTAATTTCTAACTCATCCTGCAATTCGCCATATAGGGAGATCAATTGCAAAAGCAAATCTCAAGCCAAAGGCTGCGAAAATGCTCTCAATGTGAACTCAAAGCCTTATTATTTTACTTTTTTGAGTTTTTTCTCTTCCAAGTTCCAACAGTAGAAAAGCCAATAGGATTGCCAAATTATTCAATTTGTCCTTCGTTTTCAAAGGTAGAATACTTGAGAATTGAATGTCAACACCTAGGAACCATATTCTAAACGAAAATTTTAATTTTTAAGAACATACTTAAAGGTTGAGATTGTGTCTAGTGCATCAGTACACTTGACATGTTAGGATATGGTCACGTGTCCAATTTTGGACATATTTCCATATCTTAACATATTCAGTTTTGGACACTGGTACGTATCTTAACGTGTTCAGTAAACTGATGCACTGAACACAAGCCATTTCCATGTTTAAATGCATATTTGAGGCAATGTATATGTTGGCTCATTAGCATTGTTATTGTCTGGTTTTCTCACGATTGTTCACCAAATTGTAATAAAGCTAGAGATTGTTTTATGACAACACATGTACAGTCTAAATAAAATACATATAAATCAACCAAATACATGTTAAACACTTGAAGATGTTTTAAAATGAAGGCTAGCTTACATCAGGCCTCGCAGTTGAAAGAAATGAGATCGATATGTCCACTGAAACATTAAAGGGGAGACCCTCTACATGGACTACACAACCGCCAGCTATATCTACAATATTTGCAATTGCACCTGAAGCCAACTTTCCGGTCCTATATATCCTGCAAATACCAATCCCATATAATTTTTTTTTCATTTTTTATTGATTTTTTATTTTGATAAATTTTTTATAGATTCTGATCATTTAAAAGGGTAAAAAAAAAAATGTTTAATTACCATTTTGGTCTCTAGCATATGAGTTTGTTAAATGGTTAGTCCCTAATCTTGTGGTATTATGTCAAACTAATCTCAACAGTAAAATTGTAGAAGAAATATATTGACGTGACTAATAGTAATATTAATTTTGATCCAACATGGAATGTCATGTGGTCTACTTTTTAAAATAAAATAATAATAATAATAATAATAAAACATCAAATGACGTGTGGCATTTATATATATATATATATATATATTTTTTTTTTTTTAGAAAAGGAAAACCTATTTAAAATAACTCACTGAAATTAGGATCTCAAATCCCTAATCCTAGCTCCATCAAGACAACAAAACAACACTTTAAATTTCTTCCATCCTAAGACCTTAGTTTCATTTCTTTCCCTCTCTTTGTATCGATTTATCTTGTCGAGTAACAATTAATAGAGGAAAGAAGAAATCGCTCATCCAATGGTTTTTTTAGTAACATCTATAATCTATATTCAAACTCTCTGTTAGAATCTTGCTACATCATATTTTCTTTAAATAATAGACTATATAATTTCATATACAAAGACAATAATAATATGTGCATAATACTAGAATATATAGTTTCATATATAAATAAAATCAATGTATTACACATGTTACCAACTAGTAATTATAAAAAACAAAGTGTTAAAAAAAATGGTCCAAGAAAAAGGTTTGGCTTCAACCACCAATAGGACAATAATATATATTCTGTCTTATGTAATGCACACAACTCACTTGATTAGTTGGGTTAAGTGAGTCATGGACGCATATGACAATAACTAATGTCTACTTCTCATTGGTAGTTGGAGCCAAACTTTCTCTGTCCAAGAAATGAAGGTCAAAATCAACAATAGGGAAAGCCAAAATTTGAAATGGCTCCAAAGAACAACAAGTACTTAAAATATCAACTACAAATCAAATTCATATTTGATATATGTGGGTACAAATTCACAATGGTAAAATTCAAGAAAGCAAAAGCTTTAGGAACTTCAGTATGGATCCCCATTTGGTCTCAACTAGAACCAAAAAAAAAAATGACATGGATATCATTGTTTATCACGTTAGCTTTTTATCATCCCCACCTAATGATATGGACCATTTAAATAATGTCAAAATGTTATGGACTAAAAATATCACACATTTGAAATATTAGGGATCATTTTGACACATAACAAAAACATTAGGGATCAAAATAATAATTAAACAAAAACAAAACATTTGAAAGCCTATAGTTTATAAGGTATAACTAAACAATTCCTTATTGTTAATATATATATATATATATATATATAAGTAACAAATTAAGTGGAACATCATTATGTTTGGAAAAAGTTTGGCTCTAAACTTACGTGGGTTTTAATAAAAGTTGATGGGTCAATTTGTTACTTTTTTTTTTTTTTTTTTACTCCCAATTTAAATTGTTCATTTTGAAACTATATGATTTAATTTGTTACCCGTAAAATACATTTTCACAAAATAAAAATCAGTAAAAGAAGTAGAACTTAGTCATTTACAGCCTCTATGTGAAATTGGGCCCAAAATTTGAGCGGCTAAAAACTATATTTTTTAGCAACTTTGTCTAACGTAATAAACTGATTATTTGATTAGCAAAAAAAGAAACAAACTGATTATTTAAATAAAAGCAAAAAATGTAAAATGAAAGTGTTTCAGCAAAGTGAGTTGAGTTGAGAGATATGATCTCTTACAGTGAGGCGAGGAGGGACCCTGAAAGTACAGGCCACGAAGCCGGGTTCGACCCGGTCAACCCGGTTGCCTCTGAGGGCAAAGTCCTCGTAGAAACTGAATTCCTGGCCGACTTGGTGAGGATGGATGGTGAGTCGCGACACGCTCTCCGATTCTTCCGAACTCAGTTTTAGAAACTCCTTGGCCTTCTCCATCTTAATTTATTTGGTTTTTGTTTTGTTTTGTTTTCTGTGTTTCCAATTCCAAGCTCTCTTTTTCATTTCCTAGACTTCTCATTGGAACACCGCAATTAGAATATATAGGGAATTGGGGTCCCAGCAATGATACACAAAATTCGACAGTTCTTTTGTTTTTGTCTCCGTAGACTTTCTGATCACGCGGGTCACTAACGTGAAAAATCTTTTTCTTGCCTTTATGGTCTCAACGTGTCCAATTTTGTTGACGGCTGAAACTGAATTTTTTTTTACCAAATTTTGGTAGGTAAGTATAAAAACTAATTGAATAGTAGTGTGAAACTCGTAGATAGTATAAAAAAAGTGAAGTAAAACTTATAGAAAGTAATAAAAATAAACTAAAATTTTAACTTGTCCGAATTTAAGAAAAAATGATAAATTTATGTAAAATTTACGCATAACTAGTTACAATCTATCAAGTAAAATAATTAAACTGTGTTGCTAAAATTAGTCAAAAGTTATAGCAAAACAAGAAGAAATTGATATATCACTGTTACTTGACAGATAAATAATGAGGTTCTGTGACTCTTACCAGTACCACCAATTACTTAACATGAATGGACCTAGAACTCCTAGACTTGAAGTCTAAGTTATTTATTAATTCCTCTAGTCATACCTCAAGTAGGAGTAGCAATTTCTATCTATCTCTATAAACCCACCTATTACTCATCTAATTTTGATAAGTCATAACCTAACCCATTTAAATATTTGGGTTAAATGGGTAAAGACCCATTAGGTTATTTAATTATATGGGTCGTAATGGACAAATCCACTCAAACTCATCTAAAATTTAAATAAACAACATAAAATCTAAATTTCTAGAAAATGACCGAAATAACCCCAAAACTTAAAAACAAAAAAACCAAAATACCCCCATGAAACTTAAAAATAACCAAAATACCTTTGAAACCTTAAAATTACCAAAATACCCCCGAAACTTAAAAAATGACCAAAATACTCCTAAGACATTAAAATTACCAAAATACCCCCTTAACCTAAAAAATGACCGCAATACCCCCTAAAACCTATAAAATGACCAAAATACCTCAAAACTTTAAAATTACCAAAATATCCGTAAAACCTAAAAAATGACCGAAACACTCCCGAAATCTAATAAATGACCAAAATACCCTGAAAACCTAAAATTACCAAAATATCCCATAAACCTAAAAGATGACCAGAATACCTCCGAAACCTATAAAATGACCAAAATACCCCTGAAAACTTAAAATTACCAAAATACCCCCAAAACCTAAAAAATGATTGAAATACCCCCAACAACTAAAAAAATGACCAAAATACCCCTAAATCTTAAAAATGACCAAAATACCCCCCAAACCTAAAAATTACCAAAATACCCCCTAAACCTAAAAAATGGCCGAAAAACTCCCAAATCTAAAAATTACCAAAATACCTAAAAAATGACCGAAACACTCCCAAAACCTAATAAATGACCAAAATACCCTAGAAACCTAAAATTACCAAAATATCCCCTAAACCTAAAAGGTGACCGAAATACCTCCAAAACCTATAAAATGACCAAAATACCCCAGAAACCTTAAAATTATCAAAATACCCCCAAAACCTAAAAAATGACCGAAATACCCAAAAAAAAACTACAAATGACCAAAATACCCACAAACCTAAAAAATCAACAAAATACCCCCCAAACCTAAAAATTACCAAAATATCCCCTAAACCTAAAAAATGATCGGAATACCCCCAAAACCTATAAAATGACCGAAATACTCCCGAAACCTAAAAAATGACCAAAATACCCCCAAAACCTAAAAATTACCAAAATACCACCTAAACTTATAAAATTACCAAAATACCCCCAAAACTTATAAAATTACCAAAATACCCCCAAAACTTAAAAAATTTCCAAAATACTTTTGAAATCTATCGAAATAGCCCAAAATCAAAAAATTACCAAAATACCTTTGAAACCAAGAAATTTTCCGAAATAGCCTAAAAATCTAAAAATGACAGAAATAACCTTAGAATCTAAAAAATGACCAAAATAACCCTAAAACCTAAAAAAATTACCGAAATTCCTTCGAAACCTATAAAATGAGTGAAATACTCTTGGAAACTTTAATTTATCAAAAATATCCTCGAAACATCCAAAATACCCCAAACCTCTATTTAGGTCATTTTTAGGTTTTGGGGGTATTTTGATCATTTTTAGGTTTTGGGGGTATTTTGTTCATTTTTTAGGTTTAGGAGGCATTGTGGTAATTTTATAGGTTTCGGGGGTATTTTAGTCATTTTTTAGGTTATGGGGTAATTTGGTAAATTTTTAGGTTTTTGGGGTATTTTGGTCATCTTTTAGGGTTTCAGTGGTATTTTGGTAATTTTTAGGTTTCGGGGGTATTTCATTCATTTTTTAGGTTTAGGGGGGGTATTTTTGTCATTTTTTAGGTTTATGGGGGTATTTTGGTAATTTTTTGGTTTCAAAGGTATTTCGGTCATTATTTAGGTTTAGGAGGTAATTGGGTAATTTTTAGGTTTCGGGGGTATTTCGATAATTTTTTTAGCTTTTGGGGGTTCTTTGGTCATTTTAAAGGTTTTGAGGGTATTCTGGTCATTTTATAAGTTTTAGGGGTATTTCAGTCATTTTCTAAGTTTTAGGGTATTTTAGTCATTTTCTAAGTTTAGGGGGTATTTTGGTAATTTTACAGGTTTCGGGGGTATTTCGATCATTTTTTAGGTTTAGGGGGTATTTTGGTCATCTTTTAGGTTTATGAGATATTTTGGTAATTTTTAGGTTTCGGGGGTATTTCAGTCATTTTTTAAAAAATGTTTTGGGGGTATTTTGGTTATTTTAAAGGTTTTGAGGGTATTCTGGTCATTTTATAAGTTTCAATGGTATTTCGGTCATTTTTTAGGTAGGGTATTTCGGTCATTTTTTAGGTTTAGGGGGTATTTTGATAATTTTATGGGTTTCGGGGGGTATTTCAATCATTTTGGAGGTTTCATGGATTTTGCTTCTTTTAGAGATTTTAGAGATATTTTGGTCAATTTAGTAGTTTTTGGGCATATTTGGTAATTTTAGAGATATTGAGGTATTTTGGTCATTTTAGAGGTTTCATGAGGTATTTTGCTCATTTTTAAGATTTTGGCGATATTTTGCTCATTTTAGTGATTTTGAGGATAATTTTGGATGTCCAAGGGTATATTGGTAATTTTGGAAGTGTAGGGGTATTTGGTAATTTTGGAGATCAAGAGGGTATTCAAGTAGTTTTAGAGGTATTTGGGTCATATTGGATTAAATGGGTGGGTTACTAATTAAATGGATTGGGTTGATAATGGATAATTAATTTATATATAAACGGGTCATAAGTAGATAAATGGGTAATTAGTAATTACACACCCAACCCATTTATGACCCAACCTGCCCATTTGCCACCCCTAATCTTAAGCCAACCTGGTTGCTGCATATTTCGATACTAAAATTATTAATATAGAATGCTTCATTACGTATCCAAATTTTCTGTAATACTCATCTTACTCTATTTTATACTCTACAAATGAAAACATAACACTTGTCCAACTATTTAATAAATTTATACATTTTCTTGTTTGCAGTAAGATTAAAATCATTCCTCAGCTCTCTTCTCTAGTCACTTATGTCGTCTCTTGCCATTCCATATACCATAGGGTTTGGCAATGATGGTTGGCCAGGATTGGAGGTGTTGATGGCGTCAATGAAATTGACACTAGTAAGGGTGGGTGGTGGTGGTGGTGGTGGTGGTGGTGGTGGTGAAATTCACATAAATTTAACGTTTAATTAAATAGGTCGACATGTGTCATATTTTTATTTGTACCACATAAAGTGGAGCAAGAAAAATGATACAAAAAATTTGGACTCACTTCATGACATCCTAATTTGTAGGTCTAATTTCTATTTTCTGATAGTCTAAGAAGCTTGAGAGTTGAGACAATAGTTATAAACCAGGCTTAGTCCAACATTTCATACCAATAAATCAATACCTAAACCAATTTGGTTGTTTAGTTGGACCATTTATGCAATTGAATCGATAAAACACAACTAGTCTTTTGCAACCCGTGCAATCCAAATAGGTTGTTCTTGTATCTTTACAAATGTAATCCCTCTATTGCTATATATGGAATCAAATATTCTAGCACTAAGCATTTATTATGATTGTGTTTGTATATGTAACTATATATTTTACTATTTGAAGAAAATATAATATACTAAGATTCTAATGGAGAGTTCAAATATAAAATAAAATTTAAGTTTAATTAAAAATATGTTAGAATAATGACATGTAAAATTGAAATTTGAAAGACTTTAAAAACTTATGTGGTACCATATTATAAGGTCAACCAAAAGTCAAATATATTTGATTGTATATGGGTTAAGTTCAAGTTACATCTGGTGTAACTTTATGCAATGTTACACCATTCAGTATTTCTTAATTGGATATGAATTTTGACATATCTACCGTTAGATTACATTATTTTCATATATTCTCCATGCTTACAAAATTTCAAGGTGATCAAAGATTGATAGTCATGTCATCAATTAATTGTTTAAATTCAAATTTTTGTAGTTTAAAATAATACATAAAAGATGAGTTTATGAATCGAATGGTAAATTACATTTGATTGGCATGAAAATTGACATGCATGTTAAGAACATATAAAACATGTAATTCAACAGTTGGATTTTCAAAATATGGATCCAATAATAAGTTATTGGATAATGTAACATTGCTTAGAGTTACAACAGGTGTAACTTAAACCCAACCCTATATATATATATATATATATATATACTAGCCTCTGACTCTGAGCACGCGCTTACGCGCATGCTTAGAGGCTCTTCCATTTTTTGGGTAAAGATTAATTGTAAGGACTCAATTTGTAACGACCCCAAAATGATGTTGGGTTCGCAAAGTGGGCCGGGTCATAAGTTCTCTGGCCCCACATTAATAATTTGCATTTATTATAATTTGAGATTTCTACTTTTTCCAATCACACAAAAAAAAAAAAAAAAAAAAAAAAAAAAAAAAAAAAAACAACTAAAACTAAGGGTGTAATGATTTTTTTATTTTTTTTTTAAATTGAAAAAAAAGGAGGATAGAAGAAACAATTACATCATGATGAAGTAAAAAAAAAAAAAAAAAAAAATACGTGGGGTGAGTTTTGTAGATTGGAGGAGTTTTAAAACTAACAAAAAAGTAATCATATTTTGTAAGAAGTTAGTGAGTAGAAGTAGAAATTTAAATCAACGTAAAAGTAGGAGTTTATTAGAAACAGGAAGGCATTTCAACGCAGAAGTAGGAATTTATTATTTTTGTCAATTTACTATTTTAACCCCATTTTTAAGTTTTAGGTAGGAATATTTTTTATAGTAAAAAAAAGCAATAACAACAATAACTAACTTTCTGAATCCTCTTAATATATATATATATATATATATATAGAGAGAGAGAGAGAGAGAGAGAGAGAGAGGCTTCTCCCATTGAGGAAGAAAGAAGAGAATGACTATAGGGGTGTTGGCATAGTTTAAATTTACTAAGGGTTTTTTTTTTTTTTTTGGTTGTTGTTGAAAACAATTTACTAAGTTTTCAATTAACCGCATGACAAGTAGCGCCACAGAGGGATTACATTTGTAAAGATACAAGAACAAGTACATAGGGCAAATTTTCAAGTTCTAGTGGCAGTCATTGGTGCACAAAATAAAGAAAAGTGCATGGTGGCGATTTTAATTTAGAGGGTGTAATTTGCATTATACTCTTAAAATAATTGTGATGGTTTATCCAAATTTTTTTATAAATAATTTGATAATTGTGAGGGGAGGATTTAAAGTTGTTTCTATTAAAAACAATATAAAGTGGAGTAACTTTTTTTTTTTTTTTTCTTTTCTCACCTTTAAAAATAATAGTTTTCATTTAACCCATGATGATATCGTTTAAAAAAAAAAAAAATTATGATAATATGATTATAATGTGCGGCCTTTCAGCTAATCTGCCCCTCACGTGGGTCCAAAGTTGAATAATCCCCACACCCCACTTACGGATAAAAATATTTTAATTTTTAAATTTAAAGAACATGTCGGATTAAAATTTTTTAAAATTTAGGTACTAAAATGGTATAGATGTTATATTTGAGTGGCAAAAATGTAACTTAAACTTTAGGGAAAAATAAAATATACTCTCAAAAGTTCAAAACATGATTAAAACTCATCGATGGGCCAGGTACCACAGTTTCTCATTCTCACTGTGGGACTGGGAGAGATATGGTTTTGTAGTTGGGATGCACATCAAATCATAACAACATAGACATCTCACCAAATTTTCTTTATATGAGTAACGAGTTTGCATATGTGCTTGTCCTTATTCCACATTTTGTACAGGTGAGTTTTCATAATCTTGTCCTTGAAAATCTTCTATACACTTATTTGACTAAAATCTTAGTTTAAAGATACCAAAAAGAGGGATATGAACGTTGGACGTCTCTATTAGAAATATCAAAACATACTTAGTTAAGCGACAAGATTATTAATGAACTATTAGTTACTTTTGACATTTCTAAACTTTAGAAATTACAGCTGTTCTATTTTTGATCCTTTGCAGTTGGATGTGAAACTCATATTCGTAACTATTTTTCCTTTTTTTTTGTTCAATACAAGCTTGCTTAGTATGAGATGCAGTGAAGCACTGCAGCACATGGTTGGGATTGAGGTCGATGTGAATTTCAATGAACATGACAAAGGGATTTTAGTTTTAGCGAGAGCAATAGTCCACCTATGGTGTCTTATTCTTCTCATTCGCACTTCACTGTCAATGAATCACAAAATCCAACAATGGGGCATTGGGTATCTCTTTTTCATGTCATAACTATAGTGCAATAGAGTAATGCTCAGGATAACTTTCACCACAACTTGCTCATGTGACAAATTGTGAGTGGTGGAGTAAAAGTGGTGGGTCCACAATTCCACCACTCACAACTTAAAACGTGAGCAAGTTGTAGCAAAATTTGTGGTGAAAGTTATGTCCCTAGCAATACTCAGTCAATAATTAACAATTATATACTACATCAATCACACATTCAATAATAGTAAGTCTATTTATTGCTCTCTATAATTTTTGATATGCACATGTTGATAAAACAACTTCATCAAAAATCTACAAAACCAAAGTGGATAAGAGAATCTTTAAATTCTCTAGAATCACTAGTGTGGGGTCAAAAACACCCAAAAAGGGAACTGTGATGGAAGTAATTGATCCACACAACTAATTTCTAAAAGATGGGAAAAAAATCCACAATGGGAAGATCAAACAGTAAGATAAAGATAGATGTAGACTGAATCAAGCTTTCATATATGAAGGAACAATGTTCTCGAGATACATGAGAAGGATTCAAAGGGTAAAAAACTCAGAAGAAAATCTCTCTTAACACTCTCTAGTTCTAGCTTAAACTTTCTCTCTCCTTCTTTTTGGACCCCCTCCCCTGTTGCTCCCTTCCTCCTTTTATAGCCACTTTCTCTCATCCTTTAGCTATCTAGCTCCTAGTTGGATTTGATGGATACTTGTCTCATCAAGATTTTACTCTGCCATTTATTGATCATAAAGGAAGACTTTTGGGGGTGTTTCTACTGTTTAGATCAGTCATTCAGTATTCAATGTGGCTGACATTAGGTAAGGGGTCTCATTAATGCAGAGGTGATTGTTTTCTTGGGTTTTGCATTTTTTTCATTGTGCCCCTCAAGAGAAAGGTGGAAAGAAGATGGTCATATCTAAGGAAAGAAGCTGTTATCCAAGGTATCTTGATGACTTGGGGAAGAAGCTTTAAGGGGGTTACCTCGATTATGATCCCTGGAGGGTTACCATCCTAGATTTCCACGATTGTGAATTTAATTGATTTCTCTTGGTTAGTTTGACATTCCATCTGCAATCATACCTTGGGCTGGGCATACTCCTTGAGTTTACCTCTTGGGCTTTCCCCCTGGAGTTAGTCCCACCCCCCCCCCCCCAAAAAAAAACAAAAACTAGCATAGATTTGTAACTAAATAAAGGAGTAGATAAAGCATTACACACCTTATTAGAAACTAGAATAAGAGAGAAGTCCACAAGTTCCAGTAACATTGAGAATGGAGTGTGTGTGAGAGAGGAAAATTAATTACACCTCTTCCGTTGCAACCCTCTCTCTCCATATTCGGCCTAAACAGCCAATTGCCACACACATTCGGATCACACACAAGACCAAAAAAATGGTGTATATATAGGGGGTGAGAGAGTATTAGAGTGTGTTGGTTTTAATGGGCCAAACAAATACTATAGCAAGTAGAGGATTGAGCCGTTTTTAATATGAGAACTAAAATTGCAAACTCATCTAATTATTAATTAAAGGTTGTCTATAATTTATTAAAAATCCATACTAATTAATTATAAGGTGCACTAAAATGACCCAATATTAACAATGTGGTGATCGCTATCTATTATTGTGTCATAAAATACACTCCAACTAATCCATGTTTTATTAAATACATAAGACAATGACTATGTTAGCCCACAACATAAAAACACGCTAACACATTTTTCAACTTTCATAACACTGATGTGAAATGGATCCAGAGCTTAGAGTTTGCTGTAATGTTTACCAAACAATGAATGGCGTCCTTCAGCAATAATCTCCCCTGTAGTTTTGTTCCTTATAACCACGACTGTTCCAAAGTAACCACCTCTCTGTCCTAAAGCCCTTGAGGTAATTTCTAACTCATCCTGCAATTCGCCATAGAGGGAGATCAATTGCAAAAACAAATCTCAAGCCAAAGGCTGCGAAAATGCTCTCAATGTGAACTAAAAGTCTTATTATTTTACTTTTATGAGTTTTTTCTCTTCCAAGTTCCAACACTAGAAAAGCCAATAGGATTGCCAAATTATTCAATTTGTCCTTCATATTGAAAGGTAGAATACTTGAGAATTGAATGTCAGCACCTAGGGACCATATTCTAAACCAAAATTTTAATTTTTAAGAACATGCTTAAATGTTGAGATTGTGTCTAGTGCATCAGTGCACTTGACATGTTAGGATGTGGACACGTGTCCATATCTTAATGTGTTCAGTACACTGATGCACTGGACACAAGCCGTTTCCATGCTTAAATGCATATTTGAGGCAATGTATATATATGTTGGCTCATTAACTTGTTATTGTCTGGTTCTCTCACGATTGTTCACCAAATTATAATAAAGCTAGAGATTGTTTTATGACAACACATGCACAGTCTAATTAAAAGACATATAAATCAACCAAATACATGTTAAACACTTGAAGATGTTTTAAAATGAAGGCTAGCTTACATCAGGCCTCGCAGTTGAAAGAAATGAGATCGATATGTCCACTGAAACATTAAGGGGGAGACCCTCTACATGGACTACACAACCGCCAACTATATCTACAAGATTTGCAATTGCACCTGAAGCCAACTTTCCGGTCCTATCCTGCAAATACCAATCCCATATAAATTTTTTTTCATTTTTTATTGTTTTTTTTTGGGAAATTTTTTATTGATTCTGATAATTTAAAAGGGTAAAAAAAAATTGTTTAATTACCATTTTGGTCTCTAGAATATGAGTTTAGTAAATGTTTAGGGTTTTTTTTTTTTTTCCAAAATAACACCAATTTTCAAACAATTTTGTTAGTTAGCATCATTTCCAAACTATTTATGAAACTAATATTTTGAGTATTTGAGACTCAAGTTCATTGTAGCAACTCGAGTATCACAGACTCGATTTCTATGAAATTCATCTGTGAGACTTGAGTTTCACAAAAGATAACCCAGAAATCAAAACTTGAAACACACAAACGTACACAAGCAAACAAGCAAAAAACAAAGATCAAACCACGAAACCCACGAAGACAAAAAAAATACAGAGAAAGATCAAACGGAGAAACCCAAAACACGAAGACAAAAAAATAGAGAAAGATCAAACCCATAAACCCATGAAGACAAAAAACAAAGAGATCAAACCAAAGAGATCTTTCAAACGAAACCCAAACCACGAAGACAAAAACAACAAACTAGAGAGATCAAACCCAGGTGGCGGCAGCAGCGATTGAAATCAAGCTCTCAGGGTCTTTGGGTGGGTTTCTTCATTCTTGTTGTTGATTTTCTCTCTTGGTCTTGATCTATCACCAAATTTCTCCATCTGAGCTTCCCATGTTGTGTTTCAAGTTTTGATTTTTGATTTTTGGGTTTTCTCTTGTGGAACTCGAGTCTGTAAGACTCGATTTCCACGTAAATTTTCATAGAAATCGAGTCTTTGATACTCAAGTTACTACAATAAACTTGAGTCTTACATACTCGAGATGTTAATTTCCTAAATAGTTTGGAAATGATGCTAACTAACAAAATTGTTTGAAAATTGGTGCTATTTTGAAAAAAAAATCCAATGTTTAGTCCCTAATCTTGTGGTATTATGTCAAACTAGTCTCAACTATTAAATTGTAGAAGAAAAATATTGATGTGACTAATAGTAATATTAATTTTGATCCAACATGGAATGTCATGTGGTTTTAATTTAAAAAAAAAAAAAAATTCGATGACATGTGGCATTTATATATTTATTTATTTTTAGAAAATGAAAACTGTAAAGACCAGATTTGAGTCTCTAGCCCAAAAGGTGGATGGACTTAGGTCCAAAAAGCTCAAAACAATGAATTTGTAGAGAGTGGGTTGGAAAACTGGGTTTTAATGAATCAGACAACCACTAAAGTGGATTCATATAACAAGATAATGAAGATAGATAAGTTTACACTAAAGAAAATCGTCTTCGGCACAATCCGAGGAGATTAGTTCTTATATATTTCTCTCAAGTTTGGTTACAAATGCAATTCTTGATTGCTACAGTCTTTTTCTCTTAATTTTTTCAATCATTTCATCTCATTGCTTCCTTCTCCTTTTATACTCTCTTCCCCTTTCATTTTTACCCTCCACGTGCATACCAAATGGTTGGTGTTTGATACTTTTCTCATCAGCACATTCCTAAAGTCTTTTCGTAATAGCTGTAAGACTGAAAGCCACTGTTCAGATATCACCTCCACATTAATGTGGCCAGAGAGTTAGCTGCAGAGCATTTAATGCGGTGGTAGTAGCTTTCTCCTTAGATATTTTAGGACTTTCCTCTGTCCTTCGTTTCGGCAATGCTTACTGATACCAACAGAACTTCTTGGAACATTCCCCTAGATGGCAGACCACCTCTACAGACCTCAGCTTTGGTTAGCCGAGGAGGCATTCATCCTCGGCCCAACCTCCTGGGCCATTATGATCAAAACTAACTTTTTCATTTACTAACACGAGCTCCCTTGACAATGTTTGCTCCTTCTCGAACAACCCCTCGTCCTCGGTTTGGGCCTTAGGCCCAATATATACATAGAAAACAATCTCCTAGGCCCAATACCCCTACAATTGCCCCTCGGGATTCTTCTTTATGGCTCCTCAAGAAGAAATGAGGATTTCGATGTCACCTTAGCTAGTCTGTGCTCATCATATATCACCTCTGCCTGTGTAGATGTCTTTTTAACTGTCCAAGATACACTCCTAACGTTTCGGCATACAAGACACGCCTTTATTAAATTTTTGCGGCTCCCTGTCTCCCACATTCTACGGTGCAATATGTATCCAACGGTTAAGGATTTTGTTGGAACATGGGTGGGAATTTTCCCACTTGTAGCTTTCTTTTTTATATAAATACTACTCAAATCAATCACCCATCTCACTTTAGCATTCATTTAGCTCAAACACACATACACTGAACTTGCTAACTTTCCTAACTCACTCGTGCCTTTACAAATACCAAAAGCCTGTCTGAGGATACTTCTCATCCTTTTGTAAGTCTTCACAAATCTTTACACTTTGTTTTTCCATATATTTTTCTTTTCTTTGTACTTTTCCTCTGCTTGGCCCCATTTTCTCCTCTCAATCTTTTTAGTTCTCCCAAAACTTTCTAAGAATGGGTAGATTCAAGAGTTTGGTAGACTCCGAGGAGGGAATAGAAAGCTTTAGGGCTTAGTATAGGATCCCTCCAAGAGTAGGAATTACGTACTGTAAAGAGGGGCAATGGCACGAAGACAGGCAAAAGGGAGAGGTAGTAATCCCGATGATTGCCTTCATAGAAGGAGGGATGACAATCCCTAGGGGTACTGTTATCAGGGACTACCTTAAGGCCTATAAGTTAGCTCCCACCTAGTGTGCGCCAAACATGTTCAGAATTTTAGGTTTTGTAGATGCCCTTAATGAGAGGATGGGCTTAAACCTCACACATCACGATGTCAATTGGGTCTACAACCTCCATCCTTTAATGGGGTAGGGGTATTACCTAAAATCTAGGTACCCCGAGATCAGGCTCATTCAATGCCTTCTCAAATCCAGCAAGGGCCTCAAAAAGGACTTCTTGATCGTGTCAGGGGAATGGCACGATGGCCTCCCCTGCCCGACGAGAGAGGGGAAACCAAGTGAGGTTTTAGACTTAGGATGGTTATTTTAAAGTTACCCCCTCTGTGCTCTTCTTTTTTTTGTACTTGTATGTGAAATTTTCTTTAATTTGTATTGTTCTTTATTGATGATATTTTTTGTCTTTTCCAATGGTTTTACAAACAAAAACGCTGCCATTCCCAACTTTAGCCTTGTGAACCAGGCAAGTTTGGATAAGATCCTGAAGGCCAAGGTGTTTGTCCACACAGATGGTCAACTCAGGTAGCTCACCTAATATTGGACTACATTCCAATATCCAAGAGTTTCCAGGCGCCTAAGTGTGTCATCAAAGCCAAGGATCCTCGGCTGCAACGGATCAGTGTTACTGCTCCAAGATTTCTGATCTAATCTCCGGCCCAATTTCGGAAGGCGTTCTCACTACCAACCCCATTCCAAAGGGTATACCTAAGGTAGAGGCCTCCTCTTCCTGTCCCATCATCGAGGAAAAGGAAAAAGAACAAGAAGAAGAAGGAGAAATAGTTGAAGTCTCCGACTCCGAGGACGATTTCGGGGTTTTTAATCAACCTTTATCTCAGGACGCTTCATCTGGTGATCTCGGACAGTCTTCCACATCCCAGTCCAACTACCACTGAGGATCTACTCCTATACCAGACGATATGGGGATCCAACAGAAGCAGAGGTCAACCCTACAAGAATTGCTAGAATCCTAGTCGGGGAGGGATGCTCCCGAGAAGCTGGCCTAGACAAAGCTCCCCCCTCCTCCACCCGTCCCAACCCTCCAAGCCAACCTCACTAACCATAAGAGGAAGCAGAATGAGAAGGGAAAGGAGGTGGCAAAGACAGGGAAAAACCTTCCCCCCCCCCCCCCTCCCCAACGAAGTTGAGCCCCAGAGGGGGTATAAGTAACAGAGAGGCCTACAGACAAGGTCAGCTAACGAGGCAAAGCGAAGGGGTGACCACAGAGCTACAACCCCAGCTTGGGCCCCACGCATGGAGTTAGATAGGTCTCCTTTACTCAATGATGCCTCTATCTGAGATTTTTAGCAGGGCACGGCTGGGTATGTGGCAAACGCAATGGAACAATCCCTGCTACTACCCAAGGATATGGCTGACCTCAGGTCTATAAGGCAGCATAAGGTCTTCCTCAGACTGAAAAGGGATTTGGCCATGGTAAGTTTTTTTTTTTTTTTTAACTGTTCTTTTCTTCCTTTCCAGGCCATCCAAGCCACCTTTAGGACCAAGGAGATGGTGAACTATTCCCATCGAAAAATGAAGGAGGAAAAGGGAAGGAGGATAGCAGCCGTGGATGCCTTCCACGTGGCTGAAAAAAGTGTCCAAGAGCTTAAAGTCAAGCTGACCAAGGAGGAGAGAGAAATAAAAAGCGTTGCAGTTGCCCTGGACAGTGCTGAAAGGCAGGCAATAGGCCAAAGGGTGCTACTCCGCAACGCCAAGGACCAATTGGCAGCCTCCAAGGAGCAGATCCTTACTTTGAAGAAGAAATTGGAGGAGGTCCAAAAGGCCAAGGATCAGGCAGAGAAAGCTAAGAAGGAGGTAGAAAAAGCTAAGGAGAAGGCAGAGCAGCAAGGGTATGATATTAGGGTGGCTGAGACCAAGGAAGCCCTTAGGGCCGAAGTCTCAAGGGTATGGAGGACTTATTGCCTCCAGGTATGGAATGAGACTTTCAGCCAAGTTGGGGCTGAAGCTTCTTCTGTACTTAGGAAGGCAAAAAGTGTCTACTACCCTCAAGCCATCCGCTCCTCCTCCTCTAGCAGCTCTAAGGCAAACACCCCTCCCGAGGTGGCCAATCCAGAGAAGAGCAGCCCCAAGAAGGTCCTTCCCACCTCTGGCAGTCCTTCAAAAGTGGCCGAGCAACTCGAGCTGAACGAAACAGAAACCGAGGTGACTAAAGAGGTGGCCCTTGCTGCCACCAAGCCCCCAGCTGCTCCCCAGGATCCTACTAAAGACAAAGAGGTCTCTAGGATGGAGATTGTTCTTGCAAGCCTTTCAATTCCTACCAAAAGTGACCCTAAAGGAGTAGACCAAGGATCATCGGAGGCTGCAGTCCAGCAGTCCAAGGCCCCGCCCCAAGGAAAAATTATAATAAAAAAGAAGTAGATTTTTGTATAGTTCTCTCTCTTTTTTTTTTTTTTTTTTTTTTTGCACCTTCTATTCTAGTTTTCATAGTTTGTAAGCAAACTGCCCCATTTTGTACTCAACCTGCCTTGCTTTAAGGCTTTAATTAATGAAAGTTGTGCACATTTTCTTTCTTCCTATGATTCTCATACTGGTGTTGATATAATTTATATCTTATCTAACACTTAGTAAACGTATTAATAAGGTAAAATTCTTCTTATTAATCTGCATAAGTAACAGAAAAATTATCTCATCTCATCTCATATGGTCAATAGCAAAAAAAATTAAATCCACTAAGTCCATCACCTCGACAAAGCATAATTTTAACTTTAAGGACATACACAGTAATGCAGCATACATATAGGCTTAAACTTACTTTGTTCCCTACTCATTAGCAAGTTTTAAAGGACCAGGGGGATAACCAATTCTCAAACAAATACAGGTATGCCTGTAAACGTTTTAAGTGATGCTCATGAGCATCCATTTGAACCTGCTATCACAGTGAAAATCTTTGCTGTTTAGAGTGGTTGATCGTTTTTGACATTCAAGTAATTAATAAGAAGCACTGATTTACCTTAAGTATGTAGTCCAAGGGGTCTGAAATAATTAAAGTTTTGCCTTGACACTTGGTAAAATGATAAGAAGTATTAATTTATCTAAAGTATGTGGTCCGAGGAATCAGGCATAACTAAGATTCTGTTTAATACTTAGGAAAATAAATTAACATATCAATTTATCCAAGGTATGTGGTCCAAAGAGTCAGGCATGACCAAGATTCTATTTGATACTTAGAAAAGTAACTTAACATATCAATTTACCCAAGGTATGTGGTTCGAGGAGCCAAGTATGACCAATGTTCTGTTTGATACTTAGAAAGATATCATTAAGTATTAATTTACCCAAAGTATGTGATCTGAAGAACTAGGCATATTTAAGGTTCTGTTTAATACTCAGAAAAGTAACTTAACATATCAATTTACCCAAGGTATGTGGTCAGAGGAGCTAGGCATGACCAAGGTTCTATTTGATACTTAGAAAAATGTCATTAAGTATTAATTTACCCAAAATATGTGATCCGAGGAATCAGGTATAACTAAGATTCTGGTTAATACTCAGAAAAGTAACTTAACATATCAATTTACTCAAGGTATGTGATTCGAAGAGCCAGGCATGACCAAGGTTCTGTTTGATACTTAGAAAAATTCCATTAAGTATTAATTTACCTAAATTATGTGGTTCGAGGAACTTGACATAGTTAAGGTTCTGTTTAATACTCAAAAAAGTAACTTAACATATCAATTTATCCAATGTATGTGGTCCGAGGAGCAGGGCATGACCAAGGTTCTGTTTGATACTTGGAGTAACAATAATATGGAGCTCAACAGATAATGTAATAAACGAGAATGTGACAAGAAAGACTTTCATTAATAATAATACTTTTTCAGGTTATTTACATTCTAGGGACGTAGTACAACATTCTCGTCTAGGTCTTCAAGATGATACACACCTATTCCAGCCATCGAGGTGATGTGATATTGCTCTTCCCAGTTGGGCCCTAATTTTCCTCATGCTGGGTTCTTTGCAGTACCCAGAACCTTTCTTAACACCAAGTCTCCAGGCACCAGTGGCCTTAGCTTCACGTTGGCATCGTACCCTTATTTGAGCTTATGCTGATAATAGGCTAATTGGACCATGAAATTTTCTCTTCGCTCTTCAATTAAGTCTAGGCTCCTTCCTAACAGCTCATCATTATTGCTCGGAGTAAAAGAACTTGTTCTCAGTATGGGGAATCCAGTATCTAGAGGAATAACAGTCTCGGCTCCATAAGTCATTGAGAAGGGGGTCTCCCCAATGGACCTACGAGGTGTAGTTCGGTATGTTCAAAGGACGTTTGACAACTCTTCCACCCATTTTCTCTTCGCATCGTCCAACCTCTTTTAAGCCCACTCACTATGACCTTATTGACAACTTCAGCTTGTCCATTCCCTTGAGAATATGCCAGGGTGGAATACCTATTTGTTATGCCTAAGTCACAACAATATCTCTTGAAAACTTTGCTATCAAACTGAAGTCTGTTGTTCGAGATGTGGGTGCGAGGGATTCCAAACCAAGTGACAATACTTTTCCAAACGAATCTCTTGGCATCCACGTCCCTGATATTCGCCAATGGTTCAGCTTCAACTCACTTGGTGAAGCAATCTGTGCCGACTAACAAATATCTCTTATTCCCTGCTGCCCTAGGGAAATGACCTACGATGTTCAAGCCCCATTGAGCAAATGACCAATGGCTGGATAGAGGATTAAGGACACCTCCTGGTTGGTGAATGTTTGGTGCAAATTTTTGGCATTGGTCACACTTCTTCACATACTCTTGTACTTCTCTCTGCATATTTGGCCACCAATAGCCTTAAGTGAGTGCCCCGTGAGACAAAGATCTGCCCGCTATATGGCTTCCACAAATTCCTTTATGTAATTCTTCCAAGAGCAGCTCAATCACTTCAGAGTATATGCATAACAGATATGGGCCAGAAAAAAATCACTCATACAATTTTTGGTCCTTGGACAGCCAAAACCAAGGAGCCTTTCTTCGCACCTTGTTAGCCTCTGACTTCTCCTCGGGTAGGACATCCTCTTTAAGAAACAGTACTATGGAGTCCATCCAGCTAGGTCCCACCCTAATCTAATAAATGTGAGCCATGTTTCTCCCTACTTCAGTATGTTTACACAGGTCTTCCACAAGAATCACCCGAGGTAGACTTTGTGCCGAGGAGGTTGCCAGCGTGGCAAGAGAGTCGACATGTGTATTTCTATTTCTATTTCTAGGGATTTGTGATAAATAAAAAGATTCAAATTCAAACTGTAAATGCCTAACCTAGTTCAAATATTCCTGCATTCTGAGATCTCTAGCCTCCAACTCTCCTTAAACTTGGCCCATAACCAGCTTTGAATCAAAGAATATTTTTACTGCTTTTCCACCAATTTTCTGAACCATAGTCATCCCTACTGGTAGAATTTCATACTCAACTTCGTTGTTTGTGGCCGAGAAGCCCAATCTTAAGGATTTCTCAATTGTAATCCTCTCGGGAGATATTAGAACTAGCCTTACTCCAGATCCTCTGTGATTCGTTGTGCCATCAACGTATACCTTCTAGGACAAAGGTTCTCGTAAGGAGATTGCACCAACCGATTTTCCATCTATGTACTGCTTCTCTACTCTCTTCTAGTGGGGTTTCAACAAACTTGGTCATAAGATCGGCGAGGACTTGACCCTTGACAGAGGAACGAGGCATGTACTTGATATCAAAAGCTCCTAGGATTGTACCCCACTTGGCAATCCTTCTCGTGTAATCAGCACTCCGAAGTAAAGACCTAAGAGGAAGCTGGGTTAGGACAACAACAGTGTGTGATTGGAAGTAATGGGAGAGATTGCGCGTAGCATGCAAAACTGCTAAAATGGCCTTCTCTAGGGGTAGGTAACGGACCTTGGCATCATGAAGTGACTTGCTCATATAATAGACTGGCCTTTCTTCGCACCACTGTCAACCTGTACAAGTACTAAGCTTACCGCATGGGAAGCCACAACAATATAGGCAAACAAAACCTCATCCACCTCGGGTTTAGACATAATAGGGGGTCGAGAAAGATACTCCTTCAACCGCTGGAAAGCCAGGACACACTCCTCGATCCATTCAAATCCATTCCACTTGTTCAACAATTGAAAGAAAGGTCTACACCTATCCGCTGACTGTGAGATGAATCAGTTTAGAGTAGTGGTCATCCCTGTTAGTTTCTAGACCTCTTTGGGATTCCGAGGTGGCTGCAGATTGTTGATTGCTTTAATCTGGTCAGGGTTAACTTCAATTTCGCAGTGTGTAACCATGTACCCCAAAAACTTCCCTAATCCGACCCCAAAAGAACACTTAGAAGCATTGAGTCGTAACTTATGCCTCCTCAAGATCTTAAAGATATTGTCAGGGTCGTTAACATGCTTAGATTCCAACTTACTCTTGACCACCATATCGTCTATATATATTTCAATATTCTTGCCCAATTGTGGTTCAAATATCCTAGTCATGATCCTCTGATAAGTAGACCCTGCATTTTTCAATCTAAAAGGAGTGACGAAAGCTATTTTTTCCTAATCTTCCAAGGCCAAAGGTATCTGGTGATAGCCTTGAAAGACGTCCAAAAAACTCATTCGAGGATGACCTACAGTGACATCTACTAATTGGTCTATATGAGGCATGGGGAAAGGATCTTTTAGGTAGGCCTTGTTCAGATCTGTGAAGTCCACGCATACCCGTCACTTTCTATTTTTCTTCTTCACAACCATAGTATTGACCAACCACTCAGGGTAGAACACTTCTTTAATAACTCCAGCCTGTTTAAGCTTCATCACCTCGTTTTTGACAGCGTCAAAATGATCCTTAGATAAACGCCGATGTGGTTGCTTTCTAGGGGTGACAGATGGATTGGCATGTAAATGATGACAGATGAAGCTTGGATCCACCCCTAGAGCTTCATAAACATTCCATGCGAACACGTCAATGTTCCTTTTGAGAAACTTTACTAGCTCTTCCTTCTCCTGAAGAGGTAGCTGAGCCCCAACTTGAAAAAACTTCTCCGGATCATCACCTACAACAATATTCTCTAAATCCTCACATTTCGTTTCCTCGGTTGGCCCATCGACAGGTAACACCGGAGACTTTGACTGCTATAAATCCCTTTACTAGAGATCGAGGATTTAGTTGCAGGTTGATGCATAATTGTAGCCACGAGGCACTGTCCAGCCATGGACTGACTCCCTACAAGCTCCTCAATCCGATCCCCTGAAGGGTACTTCACCTTCAAATGCAGAGTAGAAGAGACAGCCCCTAGGGCATGAAGCCAGGGTCTGGCCACAATGGTCGTGTAGGGAGAGTATGCATCCACTACAACGAAGTCTAATTCAACCACCTCTGACCCTGCCTACACGGGCAACCTAATCTTACCTCTTGGGATGACAACTTTCCCATCAAAGCTCACCAGAAGTGACTCATAGGCTGTTAGGTCTTCAGGCTTTAAGTTTAACCCTCTGTACAAATCAGGGTATATAATCCCTGCACCGCTGCCCTGGTCTACCATTACCCTCTTCATATTATACCCTCCTATTCTGAGGGTGACCATTAGAGCATTATCATATGGCTGGATGGTTCCCATCTTATCTTTGTCTGAAAAACTTAGTTCCGGACGGATCTCTACTCTAGCCCTCTTTGGCTCAGAATTGGACTCCTCGGCTGATAGCTGAGCTATGGACATCACCCTGAAAGGATGAGAACCAATCCTCCCAAGTGCAATAAAGATGACATTAATTGTGCCTAACAGGGGCCTTGAAGAAGCGTTCCCCTAAGCCCCTGACCTTGATTGGTCTTTTTGCCCGTTTGGCCGATACAAAAACTGCTGTAACCTTCCCTCTCTGACCGATTGTTCCACATAGTTCCACAGAGTTTTGCAGTCCTCGGTGGTATGTCCCCGCTCTTAGTAGTATTGGCAATGAAGGCTCTGATTGCGTCTCAAAGGGTCCCCTCCCATTTTGTTTGGCCATTTGAAATATGGTTCGTTCTTGATTTTCTCTAAGACTTGATGCACTGGTTCTCGAAACATAGTGTTAATTGCTTGGGGAGCTGTAGACCCAGATTGTCCAGCAAAATCCCTTTGAGGTCAGTTATTGTTGTAGCGATCCGACCTGAAATCCCTCATCTCTTGAGGGATAACATTACCCTTCCTCTTTCCTTGTTGTTGGTCTTCCTCCACTCTCTTGTATTCATCAATGCGGTCCATGAGTCTACGCACACTCCTTATCGGCTTCTTGGTTAAGGATTTTCTCAAATCATGCTCTGTGGGCAGGCCGACCTTGAAGGTCCTTATAGTCACATCATCAAAATCCCCATCAATCTCGTTAAACATCTCCCAGTATCTATCCAAGTACGTTTTCAAGGTCCCACCCTCTTGCATGGACATGGACAATAAAGAATCTAAGGGCCGAAAAACCCTACTACATATGATAAAACGAGATCGAAATACTCGTATGAGCTCCTTGAAGGAGTCAATAGAACCTGCACTCAGACCATCAAACCACTTCATTGCCATAGGCCCCAAGCTGGATGAAAATACCTTGTACATCAAGGTCTCATTTTTGGAGTGTACAGCCATTCTCTAGTTGAAGTGACTTACGTGCTCTACAGGGTCTGTACGGCTGTTGTACATGGTGAACATGGGCTGAGTGAATCATCGAGGAAGTCTCCCTTCCTCAATCCTGTGTGTGAAAGGTGATCTGGAAATTTGTTTGAGCGCTCTACTCATCGCATCATTCCCAGGCCTTTGGAATATGGGCTTCTGTTTCTATGCTCATGGTAGTAGTCCTCATCATATGAGAAAGACTCACTAGGAGGGGTCCTTGATCTTTGCCTATAACTACCATTCTCTTCATCGTCAAAAGAGAAATCAAAAATGGAGGGAGTTCGTCTTCTCCGTTCGTGGCGCAACCTCCTCTTTAAATGATTAATCTCCTGTTGCATGGTTTTGGTATTTTTCTCATGAGACAAGTGGCTACCACCCCGAGATTGGCTCTTACTAGTATGGGTAGTATGTACACTCCCCTCCCGATCTCTTCTTCACTCGAGATTGACAAAATGATCTTCATGTTGGGACCCCATAGATTTTGCATGGTGTGGACTTGAACCTACCATCGTTGGACGTCAGGCTCACTATAACACTAGAATTCCCATAAACGACGCCAATTGTAAGGACTAGATTTGAGTCCCTAGCCCAAAAAGTGAATGGATTTAGGCCCAAAAAGCCCAAAACAATGAATTTGTAGAGAGTGTGTTGGAAAACTGGGCTTTAATGAATTAGATAACCACTAAAGTGGATTCAAATGACAAGATAATGAAGATAGACAAGTTTACACTGAAGAAAATCGTCCTCGGCACAATTTGAGAAGATTAGTTCTTATATGTTTCTCTCAAGTTTGGTTACAAATGCAATTCTTGATTATTACAGTCTTTTTCTCTTAATTTTTTCGATCCTTTTGTCTCATTGCTTCCTTCTCCTTTTATACTCTCTTCCCCTTTCATCTTTACCTTTTACGTGCATATCAGATGGTTGGAGTTTGATACTTGTTTTATCAGTACCTTCCTAGAGTCTTTACGTAATAGCTGAAAGGCTGAAAACCACTGTTTAGATATCACATCCACATTAATGCGGCCAGAGAGTTAACTGTAGAGCATTTAATGCGGTGATAACAGCTTTCTCCTTAGATATTTTAGGACTCCCCTCTGTCCTTTGTTTCGGCAATACTTACCGATACCAACAGAACTTCCTAGAACATTCCCCAGGATGGCAGACCACCTCTACGGACCTCGGCTCTAGTTAGCTGAGGAGACATTCATCCTCGGCCCAACCTCCTAGGTAATTATGATAAAAACTAACTTCTTCATTTACTAATACGGGCTCCTTTGACAATGTTTACTCTTCCTCGGACGACCCCCCATCCTCAGATTGGGTCTTAGGCCCAATATATACATAGGAAATGAGCTCTTGGGCCCAATACCCCTACAAAAACCTATTTAAAATAACTCACCGAAATTAGGATCTCAAATCCCTAATCCTAGCTCCATGATCAAGACCACAAAACAACACTTTAAATTTCTTCCATTCTAAGACCTTAGTTTCATTTCTTTCCCTCTCTTTGTATTGATTTATCTTGTCTCTTTGTATTGATTTATCTTGTCGAGTAACAATAGAGGAAAGAAGAAATCACTCATCCAATGGTTTTTTTAATAAAATCTATAATCTATATTCAAACTCTTTGTTAGAATCTTGCTACATCATTTTTTCTTTAAATGATAGACTATATAATTTCATATACAAAGACAATAATAATATGTGCATAATACTAGAATATATAGTTTCATATATAAATAAAATCATAATAAATGTCTATTAATAATTAACATGATTATCAAATTTATATTTAGACAAAAATAAATAAATAAATAAAAGAAAAAAATACCATATTATGTTAAACTTTTCAATGTATTACACATGTTACCGACTAGTAATTATAAAAAACAAAGTGTTGAAAAAAAAATAGTCCAAGAAATAGGTTTGCCTTTAATCACCAATAGGAAAATAACATGTATTCTGTCTTTTGTAATGCACATAACTCACTTGATTATTTGGGTTAAGTGAGTTATGAATGCATATGACAATAACTAATGTCTTCTTCTCATTTGTAGTGGGAGCCAAACTTTGTCTGGCCAAGAAATGAAGGTCAAAATCAACAATAGGGAAGGTCAAAATTTGAAATCGCTCCAAGGAACAACAAGTACTTGAAATATCAATTACAAATCAAATTGCACATAACTCACTAGATTAGTTGGGTTAAGTGAGTCATGAATGCATATGACAATAACTAATGTCTTCTTCCCATTGGTAGTTAGAGCCAAATTTTGTAACCACCGTACACCCTTGATACAATGGTTATTTCACAAATATAAGTGTTTGTGGAGTGTGGGAGTAAGGGCCGGGTTTCAAGTATTTAGAAGGGAGTTTCACATACATATACACTTAGATTAGATTAGAGTAGAATTTCTATCTTGTATAAGGGAAAAAAAAAAAAAATTCATATTTGATATATGTGGCTGGGTACAAATTCACAATGGTAAAATTCAAGAAAGCAAAAGCTTTAGGAACTTTAGTAAGGATCCCCATTTGGTCTCAACTAGAACCCCACCACCCCCCCCACCCACCCCCTCCCCCCCCCCCCCCCCCGGGGCGCCCCAAAAAAGAAAAAAGACAATTGCAACTACAACCGCGCAACACCAAAATTTCCCATCCATTTACTGCCCAAAAATCTCACTTATAAAATTTCCACTCTTTGTTCTCTTTAGTCGATTCTTGGTATTTCAATCTCAAATTTTCTCTATCAATCAAGTTTGGGATTTTAGTGCATGGCTTTATATATATATATATATATATATATATATATATATTCATGTGGTATCCGGAGATATCAAAATTCATATTTTAATAGAGTTGGGTTCAAGTTACACCTAGTGTAACTCTAAGTAATGTTACCCCATTCAATATTTTTTAATTGTGTGCGAATTTTGACAAATCCACCGTTAGATCACATTATCTTCATATATTCTCCATACTTGCAAATTTTCATAGTGATCAAAGATTAATAGTCATGTTATCAATCAATTATTTAAATTGTAGTTTAAAATAATGCATAAAAGATGAGTTTATAGATCGAATAGTAAATAACATCC
The DNA here is from genome assembly GCF_932294415.1 of Quercus robur. Taxonomy (NCBI): domain Eukaryota; kingdom Viridiplantae; phylum Streptophyta; class Magnoliopsida; order Fagales; family Fagaceae; genus Quercus; species Quercus robur. The sequence goes on along the minus strand of NC_065534.1, from coordinate 27,550,059 downwards.
AATTAACATGAAAATTGGTAAGAATGTTAAAAACATATAAAACATGTAATTCAACGATGAGATTTTCAAAATATGAATTTTATAACAAGTTATTGGGTGGTGTAATATTGTTTCAAGTTACACCTAGTGTAACTTGAACCCAACTCATTTTGATATTATTGTTTATTAAGTTAGCTTTTATCATCTACCACCGTATGATATGGATCACTCTGAAATAATACGAAAATGTTATAGACTAAAAAGTATCACACATTTGAAATATTGGGGACCATTTTGACGCATAACAAATACATTAGGGATCAAAATAATAATTAAACAAAAACAAAACATCTGAAAGCCTATAGTTTATAAGATATAACTAAACAATTCCTTATTGTTTTAAAAATAACAAATTAAATACTACAGTTTCAAAACTTACAAATTAAGTGGAACATCTTTATGTTTGGGAAAAGTTTGACTCTAAACTTAACGGGAGTAATGTGGGTTCTTAATGTGGGTTTTAACACAATTTGTTACTTTTTTTTTTTTACTTCCAATTTAAATTGTTATTTTTGAAACTATTGGTCCGTTTAAATTGAGAGAGAAAGAAGGGAAGTAGAGTAGAGTAGATTTCTCCTCCTTTCCCCTCCTTCCAAATAGGCAATATATGATTTAATTTGTTACCCATAAAATAATTTTTCACAAAATAAAAATCAGTAAAAGAAGTAGAATTTAGTCCAAGGGCGGAGTTGTTCATTGACTAGGGGGGGCAGTGGCCCCCCCCTAGATTTTAAAAAAAAAAAAAAAATCATAGTAGTATATACATTCTGAATTTTTTTAGCATTTAAGTCCACGATAATTACTTTTGGCCCCCCTCTCCCCAACAATTTACAAATTGGCCCTTAGAATCCAACCAAAAAAAAAAAAAAAGTCCATCACTTTAGTTGATGGCCTCTCCACAGACAAACAAGCAAAATCACCAAAAACAAGTAACAAACCCTTGAACTGTGAGATATAAATAAAAAATAAAAAGCATCTTTGGCATCCCACTCTACGTTGTTCTTGAGGAATGAGGAGGCAACTCAAAGAAATTTATCAGACACTGTAATATCTAGAAAGTCACTCACTCTACTCTTGTTTAGAATGTTTATTTAATAGAGACAAAAAATTTGTATTTAGACTACTCTTGCTCACTCTTAGCTCTTTTTTGTGTGTGGCCATAAGCTATTGAGTGTGTTACTAAGAGGACTACGTGTGTGGCTATTAATTTTTAAGGGAATGCAACTATTTGACTTGCTAAGTTAGTGGGCTACGTGTGTGGCTATTTAATTTTAAGGAAATACTTCTAATATTTAATTGGTTAAATTAGTTTAACTTGAAAGTTGAAACGTTTGAGGTTTTTTTTTTTTTTTTTTTTTTTTTTCTTTTTTGAAAACATTTGAGTTATGGGTTTTTCTTATCTTCTCTTTATTTATATTTTTTTTTTTAATTCTCAATCAGTAGAGTTATAAGATTTGAAATTGATAAAATATTAGAAAATTAATTAAATAAATAACGAAATGACCTAATGGTAACTTTAATTTTTATAAGATAGTCTCATTTAGTTACAATTCAAGAAATTTTTTTAATGTATTTTTTGCCCCCCTAAGTCTAAAGTTTAGCTCTATCTCTGATTTAGTCATTTACAGCCTCTCTGTGAAATTGGGCCCAAAATTTGAGTTGCTAAATGCTAAGTTTTTAGCAATTTTGTTGTGAGTGCTCTAACATAATAAACTGATTATTTGATTAGCAAAAAAAAACAAACTGATTATTTAAATAAAAGCAAAAAATGTAAAATGAAAGTGGTTCAGCAAAGTGAGTTGAGCTGAGAGATATGAAATCTTACAGTGAGGCGAGGGGGGACCCTGAAAGTACAGGCCACGAAGCCGGGTTCGACCCGGTCAACCCGGATGCCTCGGGTGGCAAAGTCCTCGTAGAAACTCGATTCCTGGCCGACTCGGTGAGGATGGATGGTGAGTCGCGACACGCTCTCCGATTCTTCCGAACTCAGTTTTAGAAACTCCTTAGCCTTCTCCATCTTAATTTATTTGGTTTTTGTTTTTTGTTTTTTTTTTTGTTTTCTGGGTTTCCAATTCCGAGCTCCCTTTCATTTCCTAGACTTCTCATTGGAACACCGCAATTATTTATTTTTGACTAGGAGGGTCCCAGCAATGATACACAATTCGACAGTTCTTTGTCCTTGTCTCCATATACTTTAATGATCACGTGGGTCACTAACGTGATTTTCTTTTATTTATGGTCTCAACGGCATATTTTATTTTATTATTTTTTTTTTTAACGTAGTTCTGATTTTAATGATAGTTCTTTATTATCAAATCAAGTCAATAAAATAATTGAGCTAATCGAAACTCATTTCAACGTGACTAATTTTGATTATGGAGGGGTAAGTTTTACATGAACCTAACATTCAAGAAAAAGTAGAAAATTGATGTAAAAATGACTCTTAGCCAGTCACCATCTATCATGTAAAATAATTAAAATGCGGTGCTAAAGGATCCGTTTAGATTGAACTTTTTTTTATTAAAACTGAAAATTGAAAATATTATAGCAAAATAATTTTTAAATATGTGAATAGTACCGTGTGACCTATTTTTAATATTTTTTTAATAAAATAATTGTGGGTCCCGTGTAAACAGTGCTGTTATAATGAGTGAACAATGTGCATACTGTTTATGAACAGTAGATTTTGCCTCTAAAAGCGGAAACAAGTGCAGGAAAAAAAAAAAAAAAAAAAAAAAAAACAAAAAACGCTGGAAACGTGAAACGCGAAACGCGAAACTGAGGTTCTGTGACAGGCACTCAATCCAAACGGGTACAAAATTAGTCAAAAGTTTTAGCAAAACAACAAGAAATTGATATACCATATTATCATTGTTACTTGACAGATAAATAATGAGGTTCTGTGACTCTACCAGTACCGCTAATTACTTAACATGAGTGGACCTCGCTAGAACTCCTAGACTTGAAGTCTAAGTTGTTTATTAATTCCTCTCGTCATACCTTACATAGCTCAAGCCAACCTGGTTGCTGCTTATTTTGAAACTAAAATTATTAGTATAGAATGCTTCATTACGTATCCAAATTTTCTGTAATACTCTTCTTACTCTATTTTATACTTCACAAATGAAAACATAACACTTGTCCAACTGTTTAATAAATTTATACATATTCTTATTTGCAATAAGATTAAACTCATTCCTCAGCTCTCTTCTCTAGTCAATTCTGTCGTCTCTTGCTATTCCGTGTACCATAGGGTTTGGCGATGATGGTTGGCCATGGTTGGAGGTGTTGATGGTGTCAATGAAATTGTGGTGGTGGTGGACCTTGTATATAGATTATAGAATCGTAGATATTGGTGCAACAAAAAGTCTAGATAAAGTATACCAAGTTTGTCAGTACTCTATCTCTCTTTACTTGGTGCCTTTGGTAGTAGTATTTGGTAAGAAAATTTGGTGGTTTCTTAACTTTGAACCAACCCTGTTTACTACTGGATCTGGGGGTTGATATTGGTTAATATGCATTCAATCTATTGAATGGGCAGACTGACTCAGACCTTTCAATTTGATTGCTGTTATGAGTCTAGTCAAATTTGACCACTTCTAGGTCCATGTTTAAGGACTGGTGGTTAATCGATGGGTTTTCATATTTTTATTTATTTATTTATTTAAGGTTAATGAAATAAAAAAAGAATAACATAAATTTAACATTTAATTAAATAGGTCAACAAGTGTCATATTTTTATTTGTACCACATAAAGTGGAGCAAGGAAACTTTTAAAAAAGATTTGAACTCACTTCATGACATCCTAATTTATGGGTCCAATTTCTATTTTCTGATAGTCTAAAGAAGCTTGAGAGTTTAGATGATAGTTATAGACCAGGCATAGTCCAACTGTTCATACCAATAACCCGTTAAATCAATACCTAAACCAGTTTGGTTGTTTAGTTGGACCATTTATGCAATCGGATTGATAAAACACAGCTAGTCTTTTGCAACCCGTGCAATCCAAATAGGTTGTTCTTGTATCTTTACAAATGTAATCCCTCTATTGCTATATATGGAATCGTATATTCTAACACTAAGCATTTATTATGATTGTGTTTGTATATGGAATTATATATTTTACTACTTGAAGAAAATATAACATACGAAGATTCTAATGGAGAGTTCAAATATAAAATAAAAAAATTTAAATTTAATTTAAAATATATTAGAATAATGATGTGTAAAATTGTAATTTGTAAGACTTTAAAAACTTATGTGGCACAGTGTTATAAGTTCAACCAAAAGTCAAATGTCTTTGCTATATATATAAAATGTCTTGGACAACTAACGCTGAATTTGAAATTGCAGGGAAAAAAAAAAAACTATATATTTTTCATATCTATGAACCAAGAAAGGACTTACAATTAGGACTGTGCAAACCAGTACTGGAGCCGACAAGACCGACCGGCACCGACCTTCCCACACCGCCACTGCTATCAACCGACGGAGCTGATGTCGGCGAACGGAACGTGCAGAGAGTTCCAACTCTGATGCGGTGTAGTAATCGGAGTAGCAAATCCGGAACCAAAGCCTCACCAAATCGAACCAACCCCTGTTTTAAATGTTTGGAACTTTGGATACGGCATCGTTTTATCGAGATTTTGTCTTTAAAAAAGCAAAAAAATAAATAAATAAATAAAATACAAACCCATCAATCATCTCCACCATGTTGCATGCCATCGTTCTTCTTCTTCTTCTCTTCTTTGTTTTGCACTGGTTCTTCTTCGCTCTGCAGTGCACTGGTCTGGTCTTTTATTACTCTTGTAATTTCTAGTTTTTATTGTCTTCTAGAGAGATTAGCACTCTTTTAAAGTTTTAATGTTTCAACTTTTATGACCCCACACGTGTCTAGCTTTGGAAATGACAAAAGAAAAGTTTAAAAGAAAATCCAAGTATCAGACTTAGAGCAACCACATCAGTGGATGCAAAAGATTTCATCTATTTTACTTAAAAAAATCTACTTTTTCTATTTTGCACAATCAATTTTATAAAACGCCCACATCAGTCCATTTATACACTATATTTGATATAAATAATATTTTTATATATTTTTTAATATTATTTTATCAACCCATTTCTTTTTCTAATACTTCCTTTTATTTCTTCTTCTTTCTTTTTCCTTATCTCTGCCGTTTCCTCTTTCTTTTCTTCCTCTTCTTCCTTCTTCTTTCTCTCATGTTCAAAACCCAAAAGCACCAGAGCAAGAACTCCATCAACACCACAACGCCTCTCCAATCCACCGATCTTCGTCAACTCACAAAATTGATCTCCATCAACACCGATCTCCGTCAACCCATCACAAGCATTCCATCAACACCGATCTCCATTAAAACCGATTTCCATCAACATCGATCTCCGTCAACCCATCACCGATCTCCATCAACACCGATTTCCATCAAAACCGATCTCCATCAACACCGATCCACATCAACCCATCACCGATCTCCATTAACACCGATCCACATCACCGATCCAAATCGCCTCTCCAATCCACGATCCACAATCACCGAACACCAATCCAACAATTTTGTTCTAGTGGTTGATTTTTGATTTTGTGTCTATGGGAGTGTGTGTATCAGAGGAAGAAAGAACATGATGATGAAGGGTTAGTTTTGCAGATGGAGAAGAGAGAGAGAAAAAAAAAAGAGCGAATTAGAAATTATTAAAATATTATATACACATGCTACAGTAACCGTGCATATATGCACGGTTATTGTAGCTAGTGGATAAATATACATGATTATACAAAATTTTAGAAGCGCTGATGTGGAGCAATTTTGAGACAAAATGTGTAAAAGTGGTGTCTTTTTCTATTGAGATATGCTAAGTCTACAATATTTTTACAACAAATCACAAGTAATTAGTTGTTATTGGTTCAAATTTCAAACTAACGCTAAGATTACTTTTTTGCCCCAACAATAACAACTAGTAACAACTTGCCACTAATGATTTGTTGTAAAAATGTTGTAGACATATCATTTCTCTTTTCTATTATATAAGATTTTGCATCCACATCAGTGGATGCTCTTAGATATTACTCTATTTTCCCACCACTGTGTAGCTATAATAGTGTGTAATATATATTAATATTTATTTATACTTAAAAGACAGATGAATCATTATTAATGCTACGTTTACAGTATTTTAACAATAGAAACTATAAACTAGTAAAAATAGAAGCTATAAACCATAAACTTAATAATATTTATCATTTTTTTTGAGTAAAATTTTTTTTTTTATTATTATCAATTTTTCAGCACTTGTTTGGACTTTGTAGTGTTATATTTTTACTTTAGTCCCATTGAATATTGAATAGGTCGAAAGGATTTTTTTTATTAAAAAAAAAAAATTTCAATGTTTCAAACTGACCAAACTGATTAAATCGAGCCGACCAAATCACACTACTATAGGTCAGAAAACCGACCCTAATCGGTATGAATTAGTTTTAATTATAAGAAAATCGATCCCTATCGGTTCGATAACAATTTTGAGAAAAAACCAAGCCAACTGAACCGCGCACACCACTACTTATAATGGGCTTCTCCCCTTGAGGAAGAAAGAAGAGAGTGACCATAGAGGTGTTGGCATAGTTTAAATTTAGGATAAATTACAAAGTTGGTCCCTGTCCTTTACACTATATTTCAATTTAATTCTTAACTTTTTAATTGTGTCAATTTGGTCCCTAACCTTTTCAATGCCGTGTCAATTTAGTATTTGTCGTTATCTATTGGATGGAAAAAGTTGATATGTCAAATAGAATAAAAAAAAATATTTTCCATACCACATTAGCTGTCAATTGTACCACCATGTCATATTACATTATAAAAAAACCCCCCCAAAATTAACATGTTCACACTAAGGTACTCAGTCATATCAAATTCTGAATATGTTCTTACATCTGAAAATTTGATTTATTCCCAGAGAATTCATTCCAAGTTTCAAACAGGATTATTAAAGACAAGATGGTGAAGATGGTGGTCAGGGCCATGGGCTCAATGCTGACGAGGTTGCCAGCCACCCATGAGTCTAGCATCTCCTCCAGAAATTACCTACCCAATCCTCCACAAAGTTCAAGAGGCACCCAAAACCTCCACCCTACTTAATAACGATGCAATATGGAAAAATCCATATTCAAGCCGGAAACAAATAAACATCTAGGATTTTTCAAATCAAAAGCCCAGATTTGAATTATAAAATTACAATTAACCGAAACTTACAAATAGGACATCGAGACCTTCTTAGGACTTCATGATGAGTTCATTCTAACAAAACCCAAACTTTGGGTACCAAAGAACTCGAAAATGAAAAAGCAACCAAAGGAAAGAGGCAAGAATTTGGACTTGGCAATTTATCTATTGAGCAAAAGAATAAGACTAACGGAAAAACCCAAAGGGATCACAAAGAATTAGGCCTTTTAATTTGATAAGGCCATGTTTGTTTTATGGGAAAAATTTTAAGCTTGATTTCTTTTTTTCTTTTTCTTTTTTGTTAATTGGGTAAATTAAAATATTACGAATTGAAACATAATTTGGTTGTTGTGATTTTTTTTTTTTTTTTTTTTTTTTAGTTTGATTTTTGTGAACATGTTAATTTGGGGGTTTTTTTTAAAAAAAAAAAAAATTAATATGATGTGATGTTACAATTAGCTATTGATGTGGTATAGAAAATAATTTTTCATTATTCCATTTGACACATCAGCTTTTTTCATCCTAAGGATAACGGCTAGGACTAAATTGATCCAGTACTAAAAATGTTAGGGACTAAATTGACATGATTAAAAGGTTAAGGACCAAATTGACATATAGTGTGAAGAATAGAGACCAACGTTGTAATTTACCCTTAAATTTACTAAGTTATCAATTAACCGTATGACAAGTAGCGCCACAGAGGGATTACATTTGTAAAGATACAAGAACAAGTACATAGGGCAAATTTGCAAGTTCTCATGGCAGTCATTGGTGCACAAAAATAAATACAAGTTGCATGGTGGCGATTTTTCAAAATATGAAATATTACAACGGGTGTCATACAAGTCCAAAGGAAGGGGAAAAGATCATCTCCATTTCAAATCTTGCCCATTTCATCAATTTCTTGGTATGGATTAGTTTATACAAATCTAAAAATATACAGTTTGCCATATCATTTAAAATTTGAAAAATGTGTCATACATTGTTACTTAGATCTAGAACATAAAATTTGGACCATGAAATGGACAGTTTTTGAAATAGAGAGTATAAGTACAGCCGGTGACAATTGTGAGTCTCAAGTATAAATAGAGGTCTCATTCTCAAGAAAGACACGCACACATCCTAGAGAACTAATCTAAACAGAGATCATTTTAATATTAGTTTCTTAGGAGGTTCTCTTAGTTTCATATAATGCATTCATGCCCGTAAAAACTTTCATGTAAACTGTGCTATTAAGTTTAATCAGGTTTATCTTAGTTTGATGCAAATTCTTAGTTGTTGTTGTTAGTCTTTTTACTATTCTTTGAGTTTGAACTGTTCGATGCAAATTCTTAGTTGTTGCTGTTGTTAGTATTTAGTGAGTGTTTTAACTGTTCCTAGAAATTGGTAACTTAGAACTTAAGTTATTTGCTTCTATCTTTAGTTGTTATTTACATTTCCTCCATTCGAGCATTGGAAATCCTCTTAATTGGGACATTATTGAACCACATTTTCTTAACCACGAAGTCAAATAATTCACCCTAGTCCACAAAAGGTTATTTCGAAGCTTGTCATAAGGCATTCAAACCACTTGTACTTCGAAAGAGTAAAAATTAAAATACTTAGAACCTCAAAGAAGTACAACCCATTGACGCCTTTAAGATAACTGGTTGCAGCACATTGTTGTGGAAGTAGAACTGCATTTCAATGAACATGACAAAGAGGGCAGTAGTTTTTGCATGAACAATAACCCAGCTATGATGTCTTATTTGTCTCACTCACACTTCATTATGAATAACAAATTCCAATATTGGGTATCTCTTTTTCATGTCATAAGGCCAGCCAATTTTTTTATTTATCGTCTATGCAGCTTCCAATATTCAGATCTTTGCTACTATTATAAATTTTTAGTCCAGAGATAATTAAATAATTAACAATCATCTATTAAATATCAACTAAACCAGTCCAATCCCCCCCCCCCCCCCCCAAAAAAAAAAGGGTCTAAAATAGATAAAATAAATCCTTCAACTATCAGAATAGTTATTCGTCTTTCAATTGAAAACTGAAGATACATTAGTCAACTACAACAATAAAACAAGTGTCTAATGGAATTTAGAACATGCACATCTATCAACTTTCATAACACTACTGTGAAACAGATCCAGAGATTAGAGTTTGCTGGCATGTTTACCAAACAATGAATGCCGGCCTTCAGCAATAAGCTCCCCTGTTGCTTTGTTCCTTATAAGCACGACTGTTCCAGAGTAACCACCTTTTCGTCCTAAAACCCTTGAGGTAAGCTCTAACTCATCCTGCAATATGCCATATAGGGAGATCAATTGCAAATTAAAGCAAATCTAGAGCCAGAAGCTGCAAAGATGCACACAATATGAAACTAAAAGCCTGCTTATTTTACTTCTTGAGTTTGTCCTCTTCCAACAGAACATGTAACTAAAACACTACAGAAGCCAATATGATTGCCAAATTATTCAATTTGTACTTCATATTACTTGAGAATTGAACGCCAACACCTAGGGACCATATTCTAGATCAAATTTTAAGAACACTACTAGTCAATCAAAATGCATTGCTAATATGCCAGGAGCCTTGTGACTCAGTGACATTGCCTTGTTCTCCCATGAAGAATTTAGAAAATAATGTGTAATATAAAATTTCCGGGTACGAGTTTAATAATTCATGATAGAGGTTATATTTTTAACTGATTGTTCACTAAACATAATAAATCAAAGATTGGTTCAAGACTACACATGCACAATCTAATTAAAGCACATATAAATCAACCCAAAACCATGTCAAACACTGGAAGATGTTTTAAAATGCCTGGCTAGCTTACATCAAGCTTCGCGGTTGAAAGAAACGAGATTGACATGTCCACTGAAACATTCATGGGGAGACCCTCGACATGGACAACGGCACCACCAACTTCATCAACAAGGTTTGCAATTGCACCTGAAGCCAACTTCCCAGTCCTATCCTGCAAATACCAATCCCAAATAAAGAATTTTTCATTTCTAAAAAAAATTTTAGAATTGGATAAACGATTAAACTCTGCATTTCCTAATAGTTTAAACTTTTAGGAAAATTCGTAATTTATCATTCTACATCTTATTTAAAATTTAAAAATCCCACGTGTTAGACCTGCTTAATGGTTAAATAATTAAATTTACCATTTCAATGGCTTAAAGCTTTAGGACAGTTGCTAATTAATCAAAATCAGTGAAAATTGAGGCCAAAATTAGTACAAATGATTATTTTCAATAATCTAGTTTCTGATCCAAATAAAAAAAAAAAGAAAAAAAAAAAAAAGGCATATTCTTATTCTCAGATCATAATTAAGCTCTTGAATAATCCAATATTCCAACAAAATATAAACATATAAATGCATAACATAACACACAGATTTTCAACTATTTACAAACATGTAATATGAGAAAGTGGTTCAGCAAATTAATAAGCGGGTTGAGAGTTGAGAGTTGTGATAATCTTACGGTGAGGCGACGAGGGACTTTGAAAGTACAGGACACTAAGCCGGGTTCGACCCGGTCGACTCGGATTCCCCGGAGGGCAAAGTCCTCGTAGAAACTCGGTTCATGGCCGACTCGGTGAGGGTGGATTGTGAGTCGCGACACGCTCTCCGATTCTTTTTCCGAACTCAGTTCCAGAAACTCTCTAGCCTTCTCCATTTTATTTTTCTGACTCTTCTTTCAGGTTTCCAATTCTGGCTAGCGAGTCCGTCTATTCAGTCTCTCTTTCCGACTTTTCGCGAGAAAAAACAGATTACGATGAGAGGAGGAATTCTACGGTACGGCCATTGACTTCGTGCAACCTATTACTTGAATGAAATCCAGACCGTTAAATGTACATAATACGTTGGGTCCTCAACAAATCAAATTTGTAAGATAGTGATGATAAGATATGCACATTATTTTTATTTTTATTTTATTATTATATTATCAATAATTTTGACTTTTGAAGTGTCATTATTATATTTTATCATGAAAATTATGATAAGAGTATTCTTGAAAGCCGAAAGGGTCCACATAGATAGTTTCGTTAAGATTCTGGTGATATGTGTGGTATTATCTTACCGTTACTTCGCGTGGAGTTAATAAAATTCACACTAAAAAGATCATATTATTATTATTATCCATCCAGCACGATCATTGCGAAATTGGGTCATCCACTCGATTGCCTGTAATTGGTTGGTCGTTGTCTTAGTTAGTAGGTCGTCAATCCACTCTCGAAGACAACTAATCTTAGGATGAGGTCGTTGCAGAGTGGATTTGAAAGTAATAAAAGCATAAGTGATAGGACATTCAACCAAAAAAAGAAAAAGTAAGCTAAGACAATGTCTAAATTTCGTCACTTGGCATGCATAAAACTTCCGGTGCATCATGCATGGCAAATCACAAATATGCTAGCAAGTCATCATACTTTTTTGCATCCTTAAATACGCATACATAAATAAGAAGTGTCACCATTCATTGACCCTCTTAAATGAGTCCTGAAATAAAAGGCTTTCTGTTTTTCTATTATAAAGTCAACTTGTTTCTTATTAAGGAAAAAAAGTCAACTTGTTTCTTTCGTGCACAAAGTGTAACTCACAAATTACTCATAAATATAAGGACAAAGTTTAGTTACAAAATTGGTTGTAATTTAAGATTACAATCTTACACAATATTATTAACATTACTATATATTTCAAAAAGCTAACCGTTGAATTGCATGTTCTTTATGTTTTTAAAATACATATTAAATTTTGTGCTAATCAGATATTATTTACTATATGATCTATAAAATTATATTTTAAGCATAATTTTAAACTACAAAAACTTGCATTTTAAACTACAAAAACTTGCAATTTAAACAATTTATTGATGACATAGCTATTGATTTTAAATTTTCTAGAAATTTTGTAAGCATAGAAAATATAATGAGAAAATGTAATCCAATTGTAGATTTGTCAAAATTCACCTCCAATAAAAATATATTGAATAAGGTTGTAGTTTTAGGTTACAACCAATTTTGTCCTAAATATAAATAAGATTTTTTTATGAAAATATAAATAAGATTTTTTTTTTTTTTTGAGAAGAAAGACAATAATTATCATTATGAAGGCTGGTAAAATCAGCCTGTAAAATAGTAGTGATATCTGGTGGTACATTTTCCATCCAGACTTGAAATTATGGAATGGAAATTGTTCGTCTCGCAAGCGAGTGAGCTACAGTATTACAATACCTATGAACATGGAAATAATCTAACATTGAAAAATGAGAGGCAAGATATTGAATGTCTTTACAATGTGGCTGAATTTGGATAATGAGTGAGTGCCTTCTTTGAGTGCTGTGATGAGGATTTGTGAATCGCCTTCCAAGATGACCCTTCCAAAACCCGTTTCCAAAGCCAGTTCAAGACCTCGTCGTGCTAACAAAGCTTCAACCTCAATAGTTGTAAACTTTGGGAAAGAGAGACCATTACTTTACCAAGCTCATCCCTAATTACCTCTATACCAACACAATTTTCTGACTGAAAGAGAGCACCGTCGAAGCTAATCAAATAAGAATTTAAATGTGCACAAATGTAATTCACAAAAGGCCTTGACATTAAAGCATTTCTTGGTTTCTTTTATAGATATATATATATATATATATATATATATATATATATATATTAGAAATACTAATACCTAACTCCACCCCAAACCCACTCCTTGGGCTTGAGCTACCGAGCCCATGGAAAAACCCCCCAAGCGCAATTCAACTGTTTGATTGAGTCCAAATTTCACATATTCCCATATTTCACCATTTTTTTAATATCACCTATCAAATCTTTGATATGTAGACATGAACATAAAGACTGTGTGTAATATTTATTGATCTCGTTCTCACAATTTAACGGTCCGATGGATCCCACATTTCACCTCACCCTACATTTCCCTCATGATATTCAAAATGCATGGATGGATGTGATCTCGATTTGTGATTGGCGTGTGATCATTACATGTCACATGCTTAGAAGTTTGTCTAAAGTTTAACCAATCCCGCCTAAGATTTGAACCGCATCATTTCTAAGATCTAACTATTTGATCTTAATCATGTTATTCAAGAATTAATCACTCACCATATCCCTCAAGTACGCCAATTGAATTTCCAATATTCCCACTAGATCATAAAGTCCGCATGTAAGACACCTAAACACCAAGAAACATTGATCGGACCCAATCTCACAATTTGACCATCGAATTGATTTAAAAGGTTCCACTTCGCCAACATGGCTTTGACATAAAAGCATTTATTGGTATCTTTTCTTGTCACACTGTGGTACCTGCACAAGTGTGCACAATTGTTCATCATTTGGCATGCATAAAGCTTCTAGTTCATGCCGCGTGGCAAACTTCTCAAATTACAAAAAAACCACTAGAATTTTGAAAGCTTAAAGCGGCTTACCTAAGCCTATTGAAGTGTAGCACTTTAATAATGTAATTTTATGAAAAGTGATGAAAATATGAGATTTTCATAATACAAACCACCTAAACTATAAAGAAAGAACCTCTCATGATACATTTTGAAATTTTCACATTTTATATTACATTCACATGTACATAAATTATATGAGTGATTGTCTGAATTGATTATCAGTTGCAATGTTTTTTATGTGCTGATGCATATGATGCATAAACCCCATTTGGAAAATATATTAATAAAACCTCTCATAATACATTTGAAATTGTCACATTTTATATTACATTCAATTGTACCAACTTGAATTATATGAGTGATTGCTTGAATTAGTTGCTAGTTGCAATGTTTTTTATGCATTGACAAGTAATGCATAAACCCTATTTAGAAAATGAGTTAATAAAATCTCTCATAATGCTCTTGAAATTGTCACATTTTATATTACATTCACTCATACCAACTTGAATTATATAAGTGATTGCCTGAATTGGTTGCCAATTGTAATACTCTTTATGCGCTATCTCGTATGATGCATAAACCCCATCTTTAGAAAATAAATTAATAATGTCCAACTATTTAATAAATTTATACATTTTCTTATTTGCAATAAGACTAAATTGATTCCTCAGTTCTCTTCTCTAGTCAATCCTGTCATCTCTTGCTATTCATGTACCACAGGGTTTGGCAATGATGGTTGGCCATGATTGGAGGTGTTGATGGTGTCAATGAAATTGACATCGGTAAGGGTGGGTGGGTGGTGGTGCTGGTTAATTGCTGGTTTTTATATTTTTATTTATTTTATTTTAGGTTAATGAAATAAAAAAGAATGACATAAATTTAGCATTTAATTAAATAGGTTGACACGTGTCATATTTTTATTTGTACCGCATAAAGTAGAGCAAGAAAAGTGGTACAAAAAATTTGGACTCACTTCATGACGTCCTAATTTGCAGGTCTATTTTCTAATTTCTAATACTCTAAGAAGCTTGAGAGTTGAGACAATAGTTATAAACCAGGCCTTTTCCAAATTGCTCATACCAATAACCCGTTGAATCAATACCTAAACCAGTTTGGTTGTTTAGTTGGACCATTTATGCAATCAAATTGATAAAACACAACTAGTCTTTTGCAACCCGTGCGGTCCAAATAGGTTGTTCTTGTATCTTTACAAATGTAATCCCTTTATTGGAATCATAAATTCTAGCACTAAGCATTTATTATGATTGTGTTTGTATATGGAACTATATATTTTACTATTTGAAGAAAATATAATATACTAAGATTTTAATGGAGAGTTCAAATATAGAATAAAATTTAAATTTAATTAAAAATATATTAGAATAATGATGTGTAAATATTGTAATTTGCAAGGCTTTAAAAACTTATGTGGTATAGTATTATAAGGTCAACCAAAAGTCAAATGTTTTTAATTATATATATCTATACTATATATAAGAGGATTCATCTTTTTCAACTGAACTTTTATGTGATTCAACAATACCATCATTAATGAAGGGTGACTTCATTTAGAAATAGGGTCATAAATGTCAAATAACAAATTTCATTTTGAATTCAAAAAGAGAACTTCTAAAATTTAGAATTTTTTTTCCATTTACATTCAAAAAAGAAATTACAGTTACTACTTATCTTTAAAGTTTATTATTTTTATTTGTTTGAAAAAAATAAATAAATTATAATAGATACAAATTATTAACCTTTACAAAAATTATGTCTTTGACAACTTACGCTGAATTTGAAATTGCATTAAAAAATTTATAAAAAAGTTTAAAAAAAAAAAAAAACCTATACATTTTTCATATCAAAGAAGAGAGTGATTATAGGGGTGTTGGCATAGTTTAAATTTACTAAGTTATCAATTAACCACATGACAAGTAGCGCCACAGAGGGATTACACTTGTAAAGATACAAGAACAAGTATATAGGGCAAATTTGCAAGTTCCCGTGGCAGTCATTGGTGCACAAAATAAAGACAAGTTGCATGGTGGCGATCTTTCCAAAATATGAAATATTACCACGAGTGTCATACAAGTCCAAAGGACGGGGAAAAAGATCATCTCCATTTCAAATCTTTCCCATTTCATCAGTTTCTTGGTATGGATTAGATTATACAAATCTAAAAGTGTACAGTTTGCCATATCATTTAAAATTTGAAAAGATATGTCATACAGTTACTTAGATCTAGAACATAAAATTTGGACCATGAAATGGACAGTTTTTGAAATAGAGAGGAGAAGTACAACCATTGACAATTGCGAGTCTCAAGTATAAATAGAGGCCTCTTTCTCAAGAAATAATTCTCAAGAAAGACACGCACACATCCTAGAGAACTAATCTAAACAGAGATCATTTTAATATTAGTTTCTTTGGAGGTTCTTTTAGTTTCATATAAGGCGTTCATGCCCGTAAAAACTTTCTTGTAAACTTGCTATTTAGTTTAATCAAGTCTATCTTAGTTTGATGTAAATTCTTAGTTGTTGTTGTTAAGTCTTTTTGGTATTCTTTGAGTTTGAACTGTTTAGTTTTTAGCGAGTGTTGATGCTTTGAAGGCTGCTTAGATCTGCTTTTAGTCAAATTTAGTGTAATCATGAATAACTTAACTAAAAAAGAGGTTTTCATACTGCTCACCCTATTATTTTGAATTTACTTTTTGTAAGGTTGAATTTAATCAACTATTTTATTGGCTTTATTCTGTGTCAATTTGCTTGTAATTCAACATTTAAAAACCCTGTATTTAGGTGGGAATCATGTAAGGGTAGTGTGTGAGAGAGTGTGAAGAAAAGCTTAAGAGTGTGCACTCAGCAGGGCCTCGCGACTGGCTAGTGACTGGCAAGTCGCCAAAGGAGGCACATGTGTGAAGCATGCAGAGGAGCTAAAGAGTCACGCTAGTTGGAGCATTACAGGACAAAACTTCCAGTCTAGCCAGGTAGTTAGCTCGCGACTCAGACTCGCGACTCAGTCTAGTCGCAAGGCCAAGTCGCCAAACCACTCTGTTTGGGAAAAACTTATCTTTTGCATTCCAAACACACACCAGTATAAATACCTCTTATACCCACGTATTGTAGAGAGCTTCCAGAGAGAATTTTGAGAGAGAAACCCTAGAAAAAAACAAGATTGACTCATCCATAATCTTCATCCTTTAATTCTCCAAATTCCTCTACTCTCACCCTCTCTATTGATACATCCTTAAGAGGCACATTTAGCCAAATCCTTTTCTCACCATGCCCATATCTGTGAGAAGGTTATTTGGTGCTTGGGAAGCATTTAGGAAGGTACCAATTGATATTGGTTGATGTTATGGGCTATAGCGGAATCCGATAAACTAGAGAAGACAAAGGTTCGGCATAACCTCATTGGAGCAAGAAGTTTAGAGGGCTTAGGTACATTGGGTAAATTAGGCTTGGAGAGTCTTCTGCTGTTCATGTATCCCAACTTCATTCTCTAGTGGATTATTGACCGCTTAGAGGGCGGCAAAGATGTTTTACACCGAGGACTTCAGTTTCCTCTTCGATAACACATCGCTGTGTTGTCTTTGTGTTTGCATATTTCTTCCCTTAATCTTTGCCATTTAATTACTGTTGTAGTTGTGATTTTATTTGGTTTAGATTGTTTTATCAATTCTATTTTAGCTTATTTTCATATTCCACACATACATTGTTTGATAATAAGCTTGAATTAGTAATTTGTATTTTGGGGGTCTAAACGTTCAAGGTGTTTTACACACTATTTGAACATTCACTTTTCATAAACAATAATTTTTGAAACCCATAATGCTTCTTGTTCTCTGAACGTGGAAGCGAGTTAGGTCTTGCAACTTGCAAGCAGTTTGTAGTCTCCCCTATGAGACTTTTTGTTCTTTGTGTTTTTCATTAGCTTCCCCACCTTGTGCGACTATAGTTTGCTTCTGCTGCTCTTCAATATCACAGTGCCCTCTCAATATGGCCAAGGAGTTAGAAGAGATATGGAAAAAGTTGACCATTACTGAAGAAGAAGATGATGGAATATCCCTTAGGAATGATAGTACCTATGTTGCCCAAGAACTGGGAAAGAACTGTTTTATCATGCAAATCCTCACCCAACGGAGTATCAACATTGAAGCGCTGAGGAAGACGATGAGAATGGTATGGAAACCGAATAAGGGAGTTCAAATCTCAGACATAGAGGATGACCTATTCTTGGTTGAGTTTGGAGACAAAAGAGACAAGCAAAAAGTGCTTGACATGTGCCCCTAGAGCTATGAAAAGAATCTAGTTCTGCTCCAAGACTTCGACGGCGATGCAATGCCGAAGGATATCAAGCTCATCTGGTCTCCTTTCTAGGTCCAGATTTTCAACCTCCCCTTCAAAAGCAAAACTAGAGAAACTGGGTGGCATATAGGCTGTAATCTGGGCGAAGTCATGGAAGTTGATGTCCCAAAAAAAGGAGTCCAATGAGGGGCGATGCCTGCGAGTCAGAATCAAGATAAACATAACAAAAAAGCTGGTCAGGGGAAAAAAGATTAATTTTGGAGATAACAACCACCGATGGGTTTTCTTCAAATATGAGAGATTACCCAAATTTTGCTACATCTATGGCAAGCTCGGCCATGGAGAAAAGGAGTGCAAAATGTCTCACCGAATGGAAATAAGAGCGAAGGTGCATACCAATATGGGGCATGGCTTAGAGGAGAACCAAGCAAGCGAGCATTCAGCAACCCTAAACACCACAACAGCAACTCCTCCGATCACTCTGGCCGTTCACCAGAGTTCAAGTACACCCACTAGTCACAGGAAAGGAAAGACTACTCACACGTGGGAGATGAGGTGGACGAATCACATATGAGTCGCGTGGTAGGTAAGAACGCAAGAACTAACGTGACAGCGACCCATCCTGAGTCTCTAACTGAACAAGATGAACCAAGACATGCAGAAAAGCAAGCATGGAGTAGTGAACCTGACTTCCCAAAGAGCTATGTCACCAATACTAACCTTAAAAAATATATTGTCATCCTTAGGAAGCCCCTTTCCTTGGACCTAGGTGAGGCAAATGGTCTTGTGGGGGAAGAAACTCAGTGGCTGATAGAGACAAGTGCAAGGGACAAAGAAATTATGGTTAACGACACTAAGATCCTACCCAAAGCCTTGGGAACTGATAAAAGTCAACACATCCCTTGAAACCAAAATGATGGGCCCATGGCCATGATTTATGACACTAACTTGAGCTAGATTGATGAACCTCCTGGCCCAACAACTAGATACTAGAAGCGTATTACAAGGCCAAGTGAAAATAAAAGCTTAACAAAAGCTCCATTCAACACTGAAGATAAAAAAAGAGCTGGCCCAACTCCACTCCAAGAATTGGATCCAAACTACATAGCAATAAAACATAAGAAAGCGAAGAAGGTGGGAGCACAGAATGAGGAAAAACACTTCAATATGGATGGCAGTATGGTGGAGGTTGTAGCGTAGCCCCGCCTAGCTCAATGAGTATCATATCTTGGAACTGCCAAGGGCTTGGGATCCCTCGGTTAGTTCGAACTTTCACCAGATTGGTCAGGGCTGAAGCTCCTCTTTTGATCTTCCTTGTGGAGACAAAAGCCAAGGTTCCTAACGTGTCTAGACAACTAAACTTGACTACACACAAGGAATCATTGTTTTGAGTGATGGAAAAAGGAGAGGTCTTGCTTTGCTATGGAAGGAAGGCACTAATGTCTGGACACACAAATACTCCAACTCTCATATTGATGTGGTTGTCATAGACACCACGTCAAACATATGATGGAGAGCTACTGGATTCTACGGCCATTTGGATACATAGAAGAGGCACATGTCTTGGAAGCTCCTAGAATGCCTTAACTCACAACTAAGCCTACCTTAGTTAGTATTCATAGACTTCAATGAAATAACTCATCTTGAAGAAAAAATGTGGGTGGGCAGAAAGGAATGCGGATCAAATGATGGCCTTTTAGAACGCTTTTGATGCATGTAATCTCCAAGACTTAGGCTTCAGCGGTTAAAACTACACGTGGTGTAATGGCAGGTTCGACCACAAAGAACCCTTATTCGTCTTGATAGAAAGGTGGCTAATGCAGATTGGAAGAATTTATTCAAGGCAGAAGGGTATACCAAAGTCCATGGTTGCATCCAATCATTGTGCCCTCGTCCAATACCTGAAAACTAAGCAATTGCAATGAAAAAAGAAGCCTCAGTTTCGCTTTGAATCCATGTGGCTTCGAGACCCAAGGTGTAGAGAGGTTGTTAAACTAGCTTAGGACACCACTAACCCATTTAGGGACCTAACAATGCAGGACCGAATCAAAAACTGTCAGAAACAGCTTCGGTGGTGGAACAAGAATGTGTTTGGCCATGTTGATAAGCAACTTCAGAAGAAACAGGAGCAACTATAGCACCTTGAATCACTCAACACCTTGCATGAGTTTGCGGAGGATATTGTACTTCTTCATAAGGAAATTAATGAATTATTAGACAAGGAGAATGACATGTGGTGGCAAAGATCCAGAGTTTTATGGATGCAACAAGGCGATCATAACACCAAATTCTTCCACTCCACAGCCAGTCAATGGAGACAGAAGAATGCCATCCTAGGACTACAAGATGAACAGGAGAGCTAGATGGAGAGTGATGAGGATATTGAAAGGATTGTCCTGGATTATTACAAAAGCATCTACCAATCAGAATTGCCTTCCTGTTTCAATGCTGTGGTGTAAGCTAAAAACCCAAAGTGACACCAAAGATGAATGCTAGCCTGACCAAGGAATTCCACCCTGACGAAGTCTGGACTGCACTCCAACAAGTATGGACTGCACTCCAACAAATGCACTAGCTTAAATCTCTAGGCTCCGACAGTATGCCACCCATTTTTTATCAAAAGTTTTGGAATATCGTTGGTCCTAATGTCATAGATTGTGTTCTTAATATTTTCAATTCCGTAATTATGCCTCCTGACATCAATGCCACCCATATATGCCTTATTCCAAAAAGAAACAATCCTCAAAAGGTCATGGATTACCGACCTATAAGTCTCACTAATGTGTTGTCTAGGATCGTTTCTAAGGTATGTGAGAGACCGCGCCCCTAGCCCCTTTTTATGGGATGTTGGGCCAAACCCATGTAAATAGGTAGAGTCGTGTTATTGCCTCTCAAAATGGAGGTTCGACTAGTTATATTTTTCCCTTTAGATTAAGAGTTTTACAATGAAGTCGCCACTTATTTAATTATTGGAAAAATAAGAAAATCATAATTGAAAAATTCCTCATTTTATTAATTTGAAATTGAATTTACATTGATCATAGAAAAATTACATAGTTTTGGTCCTAGATATAATCTAAGATAAAGTACATGGCTTTGTTTCCTAATTACAATCTAAAAATCGAAAATTACATGGATAAGCATTTGATCTACTAACCCTTGATTTAAGCTCGGAGGCTATGTTATAAGGTGGGAAGGTGTTAGGCACCCACCTTGCCTGGTAAAACCGATCTTCTAGACTATGGTAGCCAACATTCATATCATATTATCCAATATGTTAATCAATTTGCATGTTGAATTTAATGTGTGTGCATGTGATAAATCCTGATTCAATTTATTAAGCATGACATTTGAATTGAAAAATAAACTCTAGTGAATGTGTGTGAATGGTGATATCCTAGATTTAAGAATTTAAAAAGAATTATTAAACAAACATCTTTTTCATGTTTTTTTATGTGGATTTAAAATCGAAACTAGTGCTATGCATGAACATGTGATGAACAACCAAGAACATATGAAGAACACATAAGAACATTTAAGAACATTCAAACATATTCAAGAGAATTATCATGCTTTAATCTTAAATTCTCATCATGGCAACATAAACAAACAGTTAGGGAAGATGATTATACCTTCATGCAAAATTCATATGGTGGAGGAGGGGACTCTTGATGGAGGTCCTAAGGGTGGAGAAAAAGAAGAGCTAGGAGAGGGAGAGTGAGTCTCACTCAATACCTTGAGTAAGGGTCGTCAATGGGCCGGGTTGGGCCAACTTGGCTTATTTTTACTTGGCCCATGGGCACAATGGGTTGGGCATAATGGTCTATTAACTAGTTAACGGGCTGAGTCGAGTTAGGCTGAAAGAGAAAATCTCAGCCCATAACCCTGCCCATGGGCAGTGCCCATTTGGTCTTTAGCGAGGTGGGCTATCGGGTTGGACCTAATGGGCTACCCATGGGCTTGTGTTAGCATATTATTTTATTATTTTTATAATGAAATAATCAATTTTTTATAAGGGAATAATCAATCTATTTTTTTAAAGGAAAGAATTAAAGAATTTAATACTTAATTTCAAATTTTTTTACAATCAAATCTATTTAATTTTTTGTTTTGTTGATGGAAACTTATTTAATTTTTTTATTAAGGCTTTAAATAGTTTTTTATTTTTATCTTTAATATAAAAAAAAAATGTCAAATGGTTAATTCAAATTTGCTAGACTACTAGAATAATATATATTTAATAAACTAAGTTTAACACAATTACTTTGAGTATCTTAGTGGTTGAGGGAGTTCTTTTAAGAAATTCCTTTATAATATCTTAGTATCAATCCTTCAAATACTTCCTATATATTTTTGTTATGAATTATAAGCTATTAGGCTGGGCCAACAGGTTAGGCCAATGGGCTGGGCCAACAGGTTAGGCCAATGGGCTGGGCAAAGGGTTGGGCTACTGGGCTAGCCCACCGGGTACCCATGGGCATAAAAACTAGCCCACGACCTAACCCATTGGGCTAGCGGGCTACCCATGGGCCTCAATAAAACGGGCTAGGCCACCCATTAGCCAGGTAGGCCGTCGGGTTTCTGGGTCGGGTTGTGAGCCGTGGGCTATTTAATGACCCTTAACCTTGAGTCTTAGAAATACCAAGATATAACAAGACTACTCAATTTCACTAGAACTCAAGAGAGGGGAAGAGAGGGGGGTTTTGTGTGTATTTTGAAATAAAGAAGATGAGGGGTTTATATAGTAGTGGTGGAAGAAATATGAATGGAAGGCTATTTAATGAGGGTTGACAAAGAATCATGAACCTAGACCTCATTTTAGCCTTTGGGAAAATCTGGTGCATTAAATGTGGAGATTGATGAGAGGAAGGAGCAAGCAAAGTTCGATTTTTCCATAGCTCCTGTAACAGCCTATAGAGACAACTTCGAAAAATCATATTTGACTCAATTCTAATAGGAATTGTCTCATTCTTGTGCTCAAATTGAAGCCCCGAATATCTAGTTTCTGAGAAAATTAACCTCATTCACAAATTCAAAATATTTTGAGAGGTATAGATGAAATGGTGAGCAAAAGTCATTTGTTAGAAAATAGTTTTAGCACAATTAACATTAAGAGGTCCCAAATTAGCTCCCAATTAACATTAAATGGCTCAAATCACTCTCATTTCAGACTTAATTAGTTCCAAATTTACTCCAATTAAAAGATAATTGCACAAATTACTCATTGAATAATTAATGTTTAACTATCTAATTAATTAGGTGTATGCAACCTCACAATAAAATGTAGTCATAACCAATCAAATTATGACACATCATTGATTTCAAATTATGACACATCATAGTGCATCTCAGCCATTAAAACTTGATTTAATGATAACTTTCAATTTGGTGGTCCGATTAGGGCTTATGACCAGTTGATTTGACCGTTACAACATCAAGATCTTTTTTGTGAAATGAGATTAAGGATCTAATGACCAAAATCAATATGCATATTTTCAAGGTGAAATTACCTTTTTACCCTCCATGTGAGGTTAAATACGGGTTGCAAAATAGTGTGTCAACAAGGTATTGGCTAACCAACTTAAGAAGATTCTGCCCCACATCATTAGCATGTCCCAAAGTGCATTTCTACCGGACAGATTAATCACTGACAACATCCTTGTCGCTTTTGAAACAATGCATTGCATCAATCAACGAAGGAAAGGAAAAGAGGGCCTCATGGTAATCAAACTAGACATGAGCAAGGCTTTCGACCGCGTTGAGTGGCCTTGCCTTGAAAGGATTATGGCGAGGTTGGGCTTCCATGACCGTTGGATATCGTTGATGATGATGTGCATAAAAAGTGTCTTATACTCTGTGCTTTTGAATGGGGAACCTAAGGGCCTAATCCAGCCGACATGTGGTATCCAGCAAGGTGATCCTATATCTTCGTACCTCTTCCTATTATGTGGGGAATGTCTCTCAACCATGCTAAAGCAAGAGGAAAATAGAGGATGCATCAATGGTGTCTCTGTGTGTCGAAAAGCCCCACGGATCTCCCACTTACTATTTGTCGACGATAGCCTTATATTCTGCAAAGCCAACATGACTGAATGCTACAACATTTGGAAAATACTTCGGGACTATGAAATGGCATCTAGGCAGAAGATGAACAGGGACAAAACATCCCTGTTTTTCAGCAAAAACACACCTATAGAAATCCAAGACTCCATCAAAGGGCTATTCAAAGCACAAGTTATTAGGCAGCACAAGCAATATCTAGGACTACCTTCATTAGTTGGTCGAGGGAAAAAGAAAGCCTTTAACAAAATTAAGAACCAAGGGAGGAAGAGGATTGCAGGTTGGAAAGGGAAGCTACTTTCCTGTGCTAGTAGAGAAACACTTATAAAGGTAGTGGCCCAAGCCACGCTGACATACTCCATGAGCTGTTTTAAGCTTCCGAACTCATTATGCAAGGAGCTTGGGGCCATGATTTGCCGGTTTTGGTGGGAACAAAAAAAAGATGAGAGGAAAATTTCGTGGATCGCATGGGATAAACTCTGCAAGTCAAAGGCAGATGGAGGAATGGGTTTCAAAGATTTAAAAGCTTTTAAGTTAGCTCTACTTGCAAAACAGGGGTGGCGGCTAATGCATAACCAAAACACACTCTTTCACCAAGTCTTCAAAGCCAAGTATTTTGAGAACTCCACGTTCCTTAAAGCCGAATTGAGAAACCACCCCTCCTTTGCATGGAGAAGCATTATGGCAGCCAAGGATATTGTGGTTGAAGGTACAAGATGGAACGTCGGCAATGGCAGCAAGATCAGAATATGGGATGACAAATGGATGCCAACACCTACCCACTTCAAGCCTATTAGCCCAAGGAAGAATCTCCAAGACGGAAACCAGGTATCAAGCTTAATTGATCAAACCTTGCGCACTTGGAGAGAAGATATTGTCCGTAATACTTTCCTCCCACATGAGGCAGAAATTATCCTCGGAATCCCTCACAGCTCCTTCCCTACTGAAGACAAGTAGGTATGGTCAAAGAGGACAAAGCTCGGACAATACAGCAATGGCAGGCCTTTGGAAGACTATTTGGAACCTCAAATGCCCATGCAAACTACGAAATTTTGCATGGCAGGCAAGCAAAAATATTCTTCCCACCAAAACTCGCCTCAAGGACTGCCATGTTCAGGTTGACGTAGACTGCGATATGTGCAAAGCAGTAGAGACACCGGGGCACGTTTTCCGGGGATGTGGACTGGCCATGGAAGTGTGGACAATCTTCAGTGTAAAGCCGCCTAACACCACCTGGGAACCAAAAGACTTCTGTGATTTACTCTAGCTGTTTAGAGAGAGACACCAAAATGCCAACTTAGAAATCCTTGTAGTCGTGGCCTGGGGCATTTGGAACAATAGAAATGACGTCAAACACAGTGGTTCCTCTAAAACAGCAATGGTAATAGTCAATAATGCACACAGGTACATGGAGGAATTTAGACAAGCAACATCCACCACAATCCCAAGGCGTGAATCTTCACAGGAGCCATGGATGCCCCCACCTCATGGTTGGTATAAGATAAACGTAGATGGAGCAACGTTCAAGGACTTAGGGCATTATGGCCTAGGAGTAGTAGTTCGGAATGATAAAGGAGAGATCATGGGAGAGCTGTCGAAGAGGATTCGCTTCCCTCTGGGAGCGTTAGAGGCTAAAGCCAAGGTAGTGAAGTGTGGTTTAATTTTTGCATGGGAGCTGGGACTTAGGGAAGTCATTATTGAAGGGGATTCACAGGTGGTCATTCATGCTCTATTTATAGAGCAACCTGCCCTTTTATCAATCCAGCAGATCATCTCGGGGACTAAAGCATGGCTGCCACATTTCAAATCCTGGAAAGCACATTTTGCATGGAGGGATTGTAACAAAGTAGCTCATTTGATGGCTAGTGGCTAGTAGACATGCCACGGAAATTGAGGATTGTATTATTTGGGTGGAGGACACTCCCCCTTTTATTGTATCTCAAGTTCATTCTGATGTAATTTCTCTGGGTCTTACCCAAGTTTAATGAAATTGCAGACTTTCCAATCAAAAAAAAAAAAAAAAAATGAATAACTTAACTGCTTGGGATTTAGGACACTAGCTTTCACTTAACTGTTCCTGGAAATTGGTAACTTAGAACTTAAGTTATTTGCTTCTATCTTTAGTTGTTATTTACATTTCCTCCATTCGAGCATTGAAAATCCTCTTAATTGGGACATTATTGAACCACATTTTCTTAACCACGAAGTCAAATAATTTACCCTAGTCCACAAAAGGTTATTTCGAAGCTTGTCATAAGGCATTCAAACCACTTGTACTTCGAAAGAGTAAAAATTAAAATACTTAGAACCTCAAAGAAGTACAACCCATTGATGCCTTTAAGATAACTGGTTGCAGCACATTGTTGTGGAAGTAGAACTGCATTTCAATGAACATGACAAAGAGGGAAGTAGTTTTTGCATGAACAATAACCCAGCTATGATGTCTTATTCGTCTCACTCACACTTCATTATGAATAACAAATTCCAATATCGGGTATCTCTTTTTCATGTCATAAGGCCAGCCAATTTTTTTATTTATCGTCTATGCAGCTTCCAATATTCAGATCTTGGCTACTATTATAAATTTTTAGTCCAGATATAATTAAATAATTAACAATCATCTACTAAATATCAACTAAACCAGTCCAATCCCCCCCCCCCCCCCCAAAAAAAAAAAAGGGTCTAAAATGGATAAAATAAATCCTTCAACTATCAGAATAGTTATTCGTCTTTCAATTGAAAACTGAAGATACATTAGTCAACTACAACAATAAAACAAGTGTCTAATGGAATTTAGAACATGCACATCTATCAACTTTCATAACACTACTGTGAAACAGATCCAGAGATTAGAGTTTGCTGGCATGTTTACCAAACAATGAATGCCGGCCTTCAGCAATAAGCTCCCCTGTTGCTTTGTTCCTTATAAGCACGACTGTTCCAGAGTAACCACCTTTTTGTCCTAAAACCCTTGAGGTAAGCTCTAACTCATCCTGCAATATGCCATTATAGGGAGATCAATTGCAAAAGCAAATCTAGAGCCAGAAGCTGCAAAGATGCACACAATATGAAATTAAAAGCCTGCTTATTTTACTTCTTGAGTTTTTCCTCTTCCAACAGAACATGTAACTAAAACACTACAGAAGCCAATCTGATTGCCAAATTATTCAATTTGTACTTCATATTAAAAGGTAGAATACTTGAGAATTGAACGCCAACACCTAGGGACCATATTCTAGATCAAATTTTAAGAACACTACTAGTCAATCAAAATGCATTGCTAATATGCCAGGAACCTTGTGACTCAGTGACATTGCCTTGTTCTCCCATGAAGAATTTAGAAAATAATGTGTAATATAAAATTTCCGGGTACGAGTTTAATAATTCATGATAGAGGTAATTTTTTTAACTGATTGTTCACTAAACATAATAAATCAAAAGATTGGTTCAAGACTACACATGCACAATCTAATTAAAAGACATATAAATTAACCCAAAACCATGTCAAACACTTGAAGATGTTTTAAAATGGCCGGCTAGCTTACATCAAGCTTCGCGGTTGAAAGAAACGAGATTGACATGTCCACTGAAACATTCATAGGGAGACCCTCGACATGGACAACAGCAGCACCAACTTCATCAACAAGGTTTGCAATTGCACCTGAAGCCAACTTTCCAGTCCTATCCTGCAAATACCAATCCCAAATAAAGAATTTTTCATTTCTAAATGATTCTAATCATTAAAAAAAAAAAAAAAGTTAGAATTGGATAAATGATTAAATTCACGATTTCCTAATGGTTTAAACTGTTAGGTCGTAATTTATCATTCTGGTGGTCTCCACTCTACGTCTCATTTAAAAATTAAAAATTTCACGCTTATTGGTTTAATAATTAAATTTGCTATTTCAGGTTCAGGCTAGCTTAAGCTTTTGAACAATTGCTAATTAATCAAAATCAGTGAAAATTGCACCCAAAATTAGTGCAAATGATTATTTTCAATACATCTACTATCTAGAGCCTGTTGGTAACGTTATTTTCAATACATAAAAATGCATAACATAACACACAGATTTACAAAAATGTAATATGAGAAAGTCTTTCAGCAAATTAAGCGGGTTGAGAGTTGAGATTATCTTACGGTGAGGCGACGAGGGACTTTGAAAGTACAGGACACTAAGCCGGGTTCGACCCGGTCGACTCGGATTCCTCGGAGGGCAAAGTCGTCGTAGAAACTCGGTTCGTGGTCGACTCGGTGAGGGTGGATTATGAGTCGCGACACGCTCTCCGTTTCTTCCGAACTCAGTTCCAGAAACTCTCTAGCCTTCTCCATTTATTTTTCTGACTCTTCTTTCAGGTTTCCAACTGTAGCTAGCGAGTCTGCCTATTCATTCTCTCTCTCCGACTTTTCGCCAGAAAAAACAGATTACGATGCGAGTAGAAATTATACGGTACGGCCATTGACTTGGTGCAACCTATTACTTGAATGAAATCCAGACCGTTAAATGTACATAATGCGTTGGGTCCTCAACAAATCAAACATGTAAGATAGTGATGATAAGATATGCACATTATTTTTATTTTATTATATTATCAATAGCTTTGACTTTTTCTTTTTTTTTTCCTGAATAATAGTTTTGACTTTTGAAGTGTTATTATTATACTTTATTATGAAAATTATGATAAGAGTATTCTTGAAAGGGTCCACATAGATAATTTCGTTAAGATTCTGGTTACGTGTGGTATTATCTTACCGTTTCTTTGTGTGAAGTTGACAAATTCACACTAAATGTTATATTATCGTTAGAAAATGGGTAATGTTAACTATTACCTTTAGGACACTGGGTAAGAATCCAATTGAAGAAAGTTTTTATAGGAAAAAAAAAAAAAGTAATTAATGTTTTGACAGTTTTTTTCATTTCCCATAAAAATGATATCAAAACTTTCTTTAATTGAATTCTTAATAAATGCCCTAAGGACACTCATTAGACCTTAAGGTATTAGTTAATAATTTATTTTAAACCGGATTTATTTTAAGAAAATTTTGATATCACTTTTATAGAAAATGAAAAAAAAAAAAAAAAAAACTATCAAAACATTAATTGTTTTTTTTTTTCTTTTCCC
Organism: Quercus robur; assembly: GCF_932294415.1. Taxonomy (NCBI): domain Eukaryota; kingdom Viridiplantae; phylum Streptophyta; class Magnoliopsida; order Fagales; family Fagaceae; genus Quercus; species Quercus robur. Next base: position 27,520,884 of record NC_065534.1, on the reverse strand, counting down.
ATAAAAACTTTCTTAAACTGGATTGTTAACTAATATCCTAAAAGCACTTATTAACATGACCCTTATTATTATTATTATTATTATTATCATCCATCCCGCACGATGATTGTGAAATTAGGTCATCCACTCAATTGCCTCTAATTGGTTGGTCGTTGTATTAGTTAGTAGGTCGTCATCCACTCTCGAAGGCAACTAATCTTAGGATGAGGTTGTTGCAAAGTGGATTTGAAAGTAATAAAAGCATAAGTGATAAGATATTCAACCAAAAAAAGAAAAAGTAAGCTTAAGACAATGTCTAAATTTCGTCATTTGGCATGCATAAAGCTTCCGGTGCATCATGCATGGCAAATTACAATTAGTAAACAAACATCAGATTGTGTGATGTCATGTGTCATAGGGCATAAATTACTCCTTAAAATATGCTAGTAAGTCATAATACTTTATTGCATCCTTAAATACGCATACATAAATAAGAAGTGTCACCATTTATTTACCCTCTTAAATGAGTCCGGAAATAAAAGGCCTTCTATTTTTCTATTATAAAGTCAACTTGTTTCTTATTAGGGGAAAAAAGTCAACTTGCTTCTTTTGTGTGCAAAGTGTTACTCACAAATTACTTATAAATATAAGGACAAAATTTAGTTACAAAATTAGTTGTAGTTTAAAATTATAATCTTACTTAATATTATTAACATTACTACATATTTCAAAAAGCTAACCTTGAATTGCATGTTCTTTATACTTTAAAAATACATATTAAATTTTGTGCTAATCGGATATTATTTACTATATGATCTATAAGATTATATTTTAAACATAATTTTAAACTACGAAAACTTGTAATCTAAACAATTTATTGATGACATAACTATTGATCTTCAATTTTCTAGAAATTTTGTAAGTATAGAAAAGTAATCCAATTGTGGATTTGTCAAAATTCACCTCCAATAAAAATATATTGAGTAAGATTGTAGTTTTAGACTATAGCCAATTTTGTCCTAAATATAAATAAGATTTTTTTATGAAAATATAAATAAGAATTTTTTTTTGAGAAGAAAGACAATAATTATCATTAATGAAGGCTGGTAAAACCAACTTGTAAAATAGTAGTGATATCTGGTGGTATATCTTCCATCCAGACTTGAAATTATGGGATGGAAATTGCTCGACTCACAAGCGAGTGAGCTACAGTATTACAATTCCTACGAACATGGAAATAATCTAACATTGAAAATGATAGGCAAGATACTGAATGTCTTTGCAATGTGGCTGAATTTGGATAATGAGTGAGTGCCTTCTTTGGGTGCTGTGATGAGGATTTGTGAATCGCCTTCCAATATGACCCTTCCAAAACCCTTTTCCAAAGCCAGTTCAAGACCTCGTCGTGCTAACAAAGCTTCAACCTCAATAGCTGTAAACTTTGGGAAAGAGAGACCATTACTTTACCAAGCTCATCCCTAGTTATCACCCCCATACCAACACGATTTTCTGATTGAAAGAGAGCGTCGTCAAAGTTAATCAAATAAGAATTTAAATGTGCACAAATGTAATTCACAAAAGGCCTTGACATTAAAGCATTTTTTGGTTTCTTGTATATATATATATATATATATATATATAAGGACTCAATTTGTAACGATCCCAAATTCGTATTGGGTTCGAACGTTAAAGGCCCTAACAATAAATTTGTAGAGAGTGGGCTAAAAGGCTGGGCTAAAAGACTAGGCCTTGGTGAACGGACAGTCGTTAGTCATGGTGTTCATGATGATCGCATAGAGGTGAACTGAGCATATCCAAGAAAACTTTCTCCTCGGCACGGCCTGGGTGGCTCCGGTCCTTGGACCTCGCCCGAGGAGCTTAACGTTCTTATTATTCCTTTTACGCTAAGTTTCAATGGTCCTAGAGACGATACATCATGCTCCCCCCCTTCTGGAATACTTCCTCCTCCTTTTATACTAGCTTTTCCCCTCCCTTGAACGTCCATGTGTAGGTTCAGCTTCATAGGGCTGATACTTGTCTTATCAGCCCATACCTAAAGTGGTTGGAGGTGGTTGTAAAAGCTGAAGAGCATGACTCTGTTAGGCATAGAGTACTTAATTGCAGAAATGATAGCCTTTACCTTGTTCTTTGTCGCCACACTGTTCAGGTGTCCTTTCCCCATTAATGCGGCCAGGACGTTTGTTGGCTCATTCAATGCGGAGGTGACAGCTTTTCCTTGAACCTCTACTACACTGTACTCGCCCTTTCTTCTGGAGTGCTCTGGGGGCTGCCTTTGATGGCGTGCCGTTCTTTCCTTCTAAGTTTTGGGATGCCGAGGACAGGATCGTCCTCGGCTACATCTCTAGGCCATTTGGACTTTCGTTGCATGTCCTCGGCAACGTCTCTCCTTGGCACGAACCTTGGGCCCTAATGTAAAGTGGGCCAGGATCACAAATTCTTTGGCCCCACAATAGCCCCTCAAAATTCTGCTGTCCGGCTCCTCGAACGGAGAGAAAGGTTTTGGTGACGTCGGGCCTATGTCATGTCTTGCCAAGTCTTGTCCTTCATCAATGTCGGAGCCTCTCCGTTTGCCTGGGACACGCTCCTGGTTGTGAAACATTCTTTTAGTTTACTCACGCCGCATTCCTGCCGTTTCGGTACACGAGACCACCTTTAATAAGGTCTCTTTACGAGGCGACGCAAATCCAACGGCTAAAGACTACTTTGGGAATTGGGCGGGACTTATCTCGTTTGTAGTTTTTCGTGGAGATTTGTACAGATTAAATGCCACCAGGCTTGCCCCCCCCCCCCATATAAGAAGCACGGTGGGAGGTCATTCCCTTTAATTGCAGACCCTTTAAGCTTTTCAAATCCCTAACCCTTCAATTGTGCCCAAAGTCCCCATTACCAGTGTGACTGAGTCTTAGGGGGTGACATGGTTAAGGCCAGGATGAGGGTGAAGAGACCACACCCTCTTCAGAAGCCATGGGTATCTTCGAGATTCAAGATGGCCCGGTCAGGGCAAGGGAGACAAAGACTCAAGACATTCCTTCTCCTTGATAAGGCAAGAAAGGAGCCTCTTCTTCCTTCAGCGAAAATCCGAAGCAGGTGGAGGTCGCATCAGATTTTTGGTGCGATAGCACTTAGATTTCCCGTCACTAGTACCATCCGTTCTCGCTCGATTACTGCTAATATGATACTTGCTCGATTGCTATCAGAGCTGGTACGGGGATTTGGCATCCCCGCTTCTTCCTTTCTTCCATCACTGGTGCCATCCAAACTTACTTATTCGCTGCTAGAGTAAGGTTGTGGACCAAGCGCCTCTGCTTCTTCTTCTCTTTCATCACTGATGCCATCTAGACTTGCTTAATCGCTGCTAGAGCAAAATTGAAGGATCCATCATTTCCGTGTATCCCCCCCCCCCTTTCTTTTTTGTTTCTGTAGTTAGCTCCTAGTATAGGCTTGTCTAAGCCCCTTTTTTGTATGTTGTATTACTTCTTTGTCTAATAAAAGATGACTTTATCCCATTTTGCGTGTTCTTTCTTTTCCGCAATAATTATTTTGTGAATGGATGTGCTGGTGTCCTTTTCTTTCGAACAGTACTTAGGGCCGATGCCCTTGTTAGCAAAGAGTTATCACTTTGAACTTATTAAAACTGACGGGTACAACAATGCTGACTTCAAATAGGTTAACCATATGAGACTAACTAAGATAATAGCTTAATGTTCTATATTGCATATGGGGTGATCACCTGAGGACGTGTAACCTAAGATGAACTGTCCGAGGGGGTTGCCGGGCACTAGGGTGCTTTGCCGTGTTTCAGACGATATTCATAGCCTTAACTTGTTTTGGGCATCCGGTCTGAGGACCGAGGTATGACTGTACCGGGTCTAAACACTCGGTTGTATTAGTTTCCTTTGAGCTGGGGGTCCGAGGACTGTGCGGGATTTCCATTTTGTCTAGGACTTAAGCCTTTCTTGATGTAGTTAGTTTTCCGTAGGTTTGAGTTCGAGGACCATGCAAAACCTTGGTTCTGTTCAACACTTATATTTTCTAGTGACTAGTTTCCCCATAGGTTTGAATCCGAGGACCATGCAAGACCTTAGTTCTGTCTAGCACTTATATTTTCTTGAAGTAGCTGATTTCCCCATAGGTTTGAGTCTGAGGACCATGCAAGACCTTAGTTCTGTCCAACACTTATATTTTCTAGTGACTACTTTCCTCATAGGTTTGAATCCGAGGACCATGCAAGACCTTGGTTCTGTCTAGCACTTATATTTTCTTGAAGTAGCTGGTTTCCCCATAGGTTTGAATCCGAGGACCGTGCAAGACCTTGGTTCTGTCCAACACTTATATTTTTCTAGTGACTAGTTTTCCAATAGGTTTAAGTCCGAGGACTATGCAAGACCTTAGTTCTGTCTAGCACTTATATTTTCTTGAAGTAGCCGGTTTCCCCATAGGTTTGAGTCCGAGGACCATGCAAGACCTTGGTTCTGTCCAACACTTATATTTTCTAGTGACTAGTTTCCCCATAGGTTTGAGTCCGAGAACCATGCAAGACCTTGGTTCTGTCTAGTACTTATATTTTCTTGAAATAGCTGGTTTCCTCATAAGTTTAAGTCCGAGGACCATGCAAGATCTTGGTTATGTCCAACACTTATATTTTCTAGTGACTAGTTTCCCCATAGGTTTAAATCCGAGGACCATGCAAGACCTTGGTTCTGTCTAGCACTTATATTTTCTTGAAATAACTAGTTTCCCCATAGGTTTAAGTCCGAGGACCATGCAAGACCTTAATTCTGTCTAACACTTATATTTTCTTAAAGTAGCTGGTTTCCCCATAGGTTTGAGTCCGAGGACCATGTAAGACCTTGGTTCTGTCCAACACTTATATTTTCTAGTGACTAGTTTCCCCATAGGTTTGAGTCCGAGAACCATGCAAGACTTTGGTTCTGTCTAGTACTTATATTTTCTTGAAATAGCTGGTTTCCCCATAGGTTTGAGTCTGAGAACCATGCAAGACCTTGGTTTTGTCCAACACTTATATTTTCTAATGACTAGTTTCCCCATAGGTTTAAGTCCGAGGACCATGCAAGACCTTGGTTCTGTCTAGCACTTATATTTTCTTGAAATAACTAGTTTCCCCATAAATTTAAGTCCGAGGACCATGCAAGATCTTGATTTTGTCCAACACTTATATTTTCTAGTGATAATTTCTCCATAAGTTTGAATCCGAGGACCATGCAAGACATTGGTTATGTCTAACACTTATATTTTCTAGTGACTAGTTTCCCCATAGGTTTGAGTCCGAGGACTATGCAAGACCTTGGTTCTGTCTAGCACTTATATTTTCTTGAAGTAGCTGGTTTCCCCATAAGTTTGAGTCCGAGGACCATGCAAGACCTTAGTTCTGTCCAACACTTATATTTTCTAGTGACTAGTTTCTCCATAGGTTTGAGTCCGAGGACCATGCAAGACCTTGATTCTGTCTAACACTTATATTTTCTAATGACTAGTTTCCCTACAGGTTTGAGTCTGAGGACCATGCAAGACCTTGGTTTTGTCTAGCACTTATATTTTCTTGAAGTAGCTGGTTTCCCCATAGGTTTGAGTCCGAGGACCATGCAAGACCTTGATTCTGTCCAACACTTATATGAATTCGGTGAATTGGGCTACTGGACCCGCGAGGATTAGCCCCTTGACAAAGGTGTGGGGCATAGACTTGATGTTAGAAGCCCCTAGAACTGCCCGTGCCATTGGCACTTCGAAGTGTAGCCTTGAGTGGGAGTTGAGTTAGGGTAACAACCACGTGTTGCTGGAAATGATGCAGAGGCTTTCGCATAGCTTGCACCACTGCCAAAATTATTTCTTTCGAGGGACCCTTGTTAACAGGGGCTTGATCCTACCATGACTAACTGCCGCCTGCGCCAACGCACAAGCCTCCCCACAGACTGCGCCAATTGTAAGGACTCAATTTGTAACGATCCCAAATTCGTATTGAGTTCGAACGTTAAAGGCCCAAACAATAAATTTGTAGAGGGTAGGCTAAAAGGCTAGGCCTTAGTGAACGGATAGTCGTTAGTCATGGTGTTCATGATGATCGCATAGAGGTGAACTGAGCGTATCCAAGAAGACTTTCTCCTCGGCACGGCCTAGGTGGCTCCGGTCCTTGGACCTCGTTCGAGGAGCTTAACGTTCTTATTATTCCTTTTACGCTAGGTTTCAATGGTCCTAGAGACGATACATCATGCTCCCCCCCTTTTGGAATACTTCCTCATCCTTTTATACTAGCTTTTCCCCTCCCTTGAACGTCCACGTGTAGGTTCAGTTTTATAGGGCTGATACTTGTCTTATCAGCCCATACCCAAAGTGGTTGGGGGTGGTTGTAAAAACTGAAGAGCATGGCTCTGTCAGGCGCAGAGTACTTAATTGCAGTAATGGCAGCCTTTATCTTGTTCTTTGTCGCCACACTGTTCAGGGGTCCTTTCCCCATTAATGCAGCCAGGACGTTTGTTGGCGCATTCAATGCGGAGGTGACAGTTTTTCCTTGAACCGCTCCTACACTGTACTCACCTTTTCTTCTAGGAGTGCTCTGGGGGCTGCCTTTGATGGCGTGCCGTTCTTTCCTTCTAAGTTTTGGGATGCTAAGGACAGGATCGTCCTCGGCTACATCTCTAGGCCATTTAGACTTTCGTTGCATGTCCTCGGCAACATCTTTTCTCGGCGCGGGCCTTGGGCCCTAATGTAAAGTGGGCCGAGATCACAAATTCTCTAGCCCCACAAATAGCCATTGTAAGGACTCAATTTATAATGATCCCAAATTCGTATTGGGTTCGAATGTTAAATGCCCAAACAATAAATTTGTAGAGAGTGGGCTAAAAGGCTAGGCCTTGGTGAACGGATAGTCGTTAGTCATGGTGTTCATGATGATCGCACAGAGGTGAACTGAGCGTATCCAAGAAGACTTTCTCCTCGGCACGGCCTGGGTGGCTCCGGTCCTTGGACCTCGTCTGAGGAGCTTAACGTTCTTATTATTCCTTTTACGCTAGGTTTCAATGGTCCTAGAGACGATACATCATGCTCCCCCCCTTCTAGAATACTTCCTCCTCCTTTTATACTAGCTTTTCCCCTCCCTCGAATGTCCACGTGTAGGTTCAGCTTTATAGGACTGATACTTGTCTTATCAGCTCATACCCAAAGTGGTTGGGGGTGGTTGTAAAAGCTGAAGAGCATGGTTCTGTCAGGCGCAGAGCACTTAATTGCAGTAATGACAGCCTTTACCTTGTTCTTTGTCGCCACACTATTCAGGGGTCCTTTCCCCATTAATGCGGCCAGGACGTTTGTTGGCGCATTCAATGCGGAGGTGACAGCTTTTTCTTGAACCGCTCCTACACTCTACTCGCCCTTTCTTCTGGGAGCGCTCTGGGGGCTTTCTTTGATGGTGTGCCGTTCTTTCCTTCTATGTTTTGGGATGCCGAGGACAGGATCATCCTCCGCTACATCTTTAGGCCATTTGGACTTTCGTTGCATGTCCTCGGCGCGGGCCTTGGGCCCTAATGTAAAGTGGGCCGGGATCACAAATTCTCTAGCCCCACAATATATATATTAGAAATCCTAATACCTAACTCCACCCCAAACCCACTCCCTGGGCTCGAGCTATCGAGCCCATGGAAAACCCCCCGAGCGCAATTCGACCATTTGATTGAGTCCAAATTTCACATATTCCCATATTTCACCATTTTTTTTTAGTATTACCTATCAAATCTTTGATATGTAGACATGAACATAAAGACTGTGTGTAATATTTATCGATCTCATTCTCACAATTTAACGGTCTGATTGATCCCACATTTCACCACACTCTACATTTCTCTCATGATATTCCAAATGGATGGATGTGTTCTCGATTTGTAATTGGCGTGTGATCATTACATGTCACATACTTAGAAGTTTGACCAAAGTTTAACCAATCCCGCCTAAGATTTGAACCGCATCATTTCTAAGATCTAACTATTTGATCTTAATCATGTTCTTCAAGAATTAACCACTCACCATATCCCTCAAGTACGCCAATTGGATTTCCAATATTACCATTAGATCATAAAGTCCGCATATAAGACACCTAAACACCAAGAAACATTGATCGGACCCAATCTCACAATTTGACCATCTAATTGATTTAAAAGGTTCCACTTCGCCAACATGGCCTTGACATAAAAGCATTTATTGGTATCTTTTCTTGTCACACTGTGGTACCTGCACAAGTGTGCACAATTGTTCATCATTTGGCATGCATAAAGCTTCTAGTTCACGCCGTGTGGCAAACTTCTCAAATTACAAAAAAACCACTAGAATTTTGAAAGCTTAAAGCGGCTTACCTAAGCCTATTGTAGTGTAGCACTTTAATAATGTAATTTTATGAAAAGTGATGAAAATATGAGATTTTCATAATACAAACCACCTAAACTATAAAGAAAGAACCTCTCATAATACATTTTGAAATTTTCACATTTTATATTCCATTCGCATGTACACACTTAAATTATATGAGTGATTGTCCAAATTAATTATCAGTTGCAATGTTTTTTATGTGCTGATGCGTATGATGCATAAACCCCATTTAGAAAATAAATTAATAAAACTTCTCATAATACAATTGAAATTGTCACATTTTATATTACATTCACTTGCACCAACTTGAATTATATGAGTGATTGCCTAAATTAGTTGCCAGTTGCAATGCTTTTTATGCACTGACACGTATGATGCATAAACCCTATTTAGAAAATGAATTAATAAAATCTCTCATAATGCATTTGAAATTGTTACATTTTATATTACATTCACTCATACCAACTTGAATTATATAAGTGATTGCCTGAATTGGTTGCCAATTGTAATACTCTTTATGCGCTATCTCGTATGATGCAAAAACCCCATCTTTAGAAAATAAATTAATAATGTCTTGATATAGTCTCTATCTAATTCATTTTGTCGTTTTTATATTACTTTATCCAATGAGTCTTCTATTATACATTAGTTGAACTAAATCTAACTTTAGGTTACTCAAGCTAAGCTTATATTATGAGTAAACCTATTACTAAAATTAGGAAAATAACTCATGCGTTGCATACGATGGATGCATTTAACAAAAATATTTGTTGGCGTTTTGATTTCAATATGGTGATAACTTTCATATCAATACTTTTACTTCCTATTGATATATTGCACGTGGTTGATGCTTTTGGAGCCAAATGCTAGGATCAGCTAAGGAGAAAATTTAGACCAACCTCGCCATCAAAACCCTATAAATATTCTCTTCAAGTCAAAGGGGAAGGTATGCATTCCTTGATACTCTATATTTTTTCCTTTCTAGCTTGAATTTCAAGTGCCTTTGACCAACCCTATCCTATTGGTTGGTCATTGGCTTTGTTAGTATGTTGTTATATTCTCTCATAGCTCTTCGATTGGTGAACTTCAGGACATTTGACTACCTCGCTTACCTAGAATTCTTGTTATGGTTCATATTTGAGATCTACCCACCCAAACCTTCAAAATGCGTGGTTTCATTAATTGATTGTTTAGACTGAATTGCTAAAGCAGAAACCCAAATTTAGGAGCTCTTTGGATCTTGAAGATGAGTGTTGAGGAGTTTATTTTAATTAGTTTATCGGGTTTAAAACAAAGAAATTGGGCAACAATATATTTGTTTCTTAAAAATATAAACTTTTAAAAATGTAAATAAACTAAAATTTTCAATTTTGTATCAACATTGTGGTTAATCTCCTAGTCCCACATCAAAAAGGGGAAAAAAATTCTCCTAATTTCATGTATCCAACTGACAAAGACAAAATTTGTAGTTTCATGTATCCCCCAAACATTTCTAAATTTGTAGTTTCTGATTTTCCAGTTCCTTAATAACATTGCTCGGTATTTTTCCTCAAAAAAAAAAAAAAGAAACAAAAAAAAGAAAAGAGACAAAGGCAAAAATATCCATAGACACAAAAAACTTTATGTCGGACTGATGTGGTAAATTACTAATAATAAATAAAAAAAAGAAATATTATTAGTGAGTATGTAAAAACTCATAAAATATTTTCCACTTAATTATTGAGCAAAATATTATAAATTTTTTGTGTAAGTAGCATTGCTCTTACATTTAGGATAAGCTTTGTAAAAAGTGAATTTCGAGAGAAATGCGGCAAAAGCTGAAGTAGTCACTTACTTCAAGAACGAAGATGTATATTTGTTTTAATTGATGTAAGAGTTTTATTAATGTGTACTCTAAAGTATACATTTTTTTTTTTTTGAGGGGGCTCTAAAGTATACATTAATAAATTATTTTAGAAAAATTTTATGAAAAAATAAAAAATAATACCACTTTTTTTACAACTTTTTAAATTTTTCGTAAAATATTTTTAAAAATAAATAATTAATATGTGTTCTAAAAGCATTTATTAACTTACCCTTGATGTAATAATTATAGAATATACGGCTCTTCTTTCCGGAATTTGGTCTTTATTTTAGTGGCAATTGCTCAGGAAGAACACAAAAGTGTGGATTCCCATGCCAATTATGGTGTCCCGTGTGGAGTTGACTTAAAATATGTGCAAACCCCAAGAAGCAAGTTGTGTTTCTGGTGTGGTTTTGAGCTTTTTTTTTTAGTTGTAACTTTTAGATTCCTTAACTAAATTCAAGGAGACGATAATGTTATCTAATTACATTCAATCGTGCAATACTTTGTCGTTGAATGCAATATATTCTAGATGATTTGTCAGTATTTCACAAATAAACAAATTAAGACAATGTTATACAAAAAAGTGTTATGTATATAATATTTTTATAATATTTTCACAACAAATCATAAGTGGTTAGTCGTTATTGGTTCAAATTTGAATTTACCACCAAGATTACTTTTTTTTTATCCAAATAATAACAACTAATAACAATATATCACTTAAAATTTATTGTAAAAATATTATAAATATAATATTTTTCACTACGCTTTTTGAGCTGTCGGCTATTGGTTTAGATTCCCTTTTCTAAAGAAAGCTGGTTTGGAGATCAATTTTTTCAATTTGCTACATAGCGATTGGTAAAACTATTCATAACTTATTTAAACAAGAATTTTGTCATTTTATTCTTTTATTTGGACAGAGGAAAGTACTAGAAACTAAAAAAGAAAATTCGCAATTATTCTCATCTGAATATTGTTCTCTTTTAAATCTACTTCTACTCCAAGCCATATCATTAGCTTTCTTCCTTTGATCCTTAGAAAATTAAAAAGGTGAGGCGAAGGATGAAAGCAAGCTGTCTGCGCTTCTTTTATGAAAAAATCCTCACTCCAACTATGATTCTTTTTGTTTTATGGGACAGCCCGTACTCATTAGTCATGATTCTCAAACTGTTTACTTAAGTAGTCTGTTGGAATGCAAGTTCTTGTCCTTTTCTTTTAGAAGAGTAAATTATTGTCCTTAACTATTCATTAACAACCATCTCCCAAAAAAAAAAAAAAAAAAAAAAAACAGTTCAATTATATTACTACAATTACTTAATAACAACAACAACTAAGAGAGTCCCACATTACTTAAGAGAGTGTTGTGTGTAGTATAATTTGTCTCACTCTTCCTTAAAAGTTACTATGATTTTTTAGTAGAGTTGTGATGTGTTTTTGTGTTAAAACAGTTTTCCCTCTCTTTTGTATATGTGTGTGTTTGTTTCTAAAAAAAAAAAAAACGAAGTTTTTATTTTTTATTTTTTATTTTTATACAAGATAGAAATTTTACTCTAATATAATTTTAGTGTATATATGTATAAAACTTCCTCTTGGAGACGTAAACCCCAACTCTTACCCCCCACATCCCACAAACACTTATACTTATGGAATAACCATGACATCGAGAGTGTACGGTGGTACTAAGTTTTAATCATACTTATAAGAAAAGGAAAAAAAAAAAAAAAAAAAAAAACTAAATCTTAATCCCAACATTTAGGTATGTGCTATTACTTTTCAGCTATTCATAATTAATTAATTGATAAGTCCTAATCTTTTTCCTAATAATTTAGGGGAGGAGGTTTTGAAGCTTAAATCTTTTGTTAGAAACACAAATTAGTATTAATTAAGCTACAAAGTTAGTGAAATTAGGTATAATAAAATTTTCACTAAAACTCCCAAAATATTCCACAAACATTAAGCCCTTTATTTCAGAATTTTGATAGAGGGAATAGAAAAATTATTCCCATATTTGAAAGTTTAAGTGAGAGGAAACACTCATTCTTCCATTTTTCCTCAAAATCTCAATTTTTCATTATCCCAAAATTGGGAGGAATTAAAGGGAATAAAATTAGGTTTAATGAAATTTTCACTAAAACTCTCAAAATATCCCACAAACATTAAGCCCTTTTGTTTTAAAATTGTGGTATAATTATAAAAGTGAAGAGTCCAATTAATGGGTATTTTTAAGGCATTTGTTAATGAACCATTTTAGAAAAATTTTAATATTCCTTTCATGGGAAATATAAAAAGTCGTAAAAAAAGCACTTACTTTTTTCTTTCCTTATAAAAAGTTTCTAAAAATAATTTCAAAATTAACGCCTTAGGGCATCCATTACCTTTTCCTTAATTAAAAGATTTCATTAATTTCTTTCTATGTTATTCCTAAACAAGATTACTTATATTCAATTTCTTTTTATTTTTTTTTATTTTAAAATATCCAAACCAGATTACTTAATTTCATTAATTTCTTTTCTTTTCCTTTCCATTCATTACCTAAATACATTTCATTCTATTCCTTTATAATTTACTCATTTAATTTCATTATGATCTCTAAAGTTGCTTAAGCATCTCTTGATTCATCATTGTTTTCTTGATTGGATGTAAACTTTGAAGCATAGAAGCAAAAATGAAAAATAATACTTACATTTTTGAATTAGATACAAAATAGCAGTGTTATTAAATCCATATTGAACAATTGGTTAAACCGTTAAACCTATGAATCAAAGCATTATTCAAAATAATTTGGTGTAAAATACTAGATGTGTAATGATCTAATCTCAAATCGTGTAAATTGAACACTTGTTAATCTTCTTGACCTGCGGATAAAAGAAAAAAAATACCATATAAAACTGTGAAAGAAGACTAAACTGAAGTCACTTAACTTTGAAATATGAACTGAATTATTGAACTATTGAAGATTGAAAAGATAAATTGATAAAGACATAGAAGTGATAAAGACTATTAGATGAGAGTTGGGATTGAAGAGATAGAGAGATAGTGATGAGATGGAAAGAGATAGAGAGATAGTAATAAAACTATAGAAGAGACCTATTAATGATAAAGTGATGAACTTTACATATAAAAAAAGAATTTCTAAACTATAGAAGAGTCAAAATTTGTCAATAAAAAGTTAAATGGAGTATTTTTTTTTGTTATAATTTATTAATTTACCTAAATGGAGTATTTTTATTTTATTTTAGCCGCTTTTTATAATTATAAAATATATATTATTTATTTAATTAATAAACTTATGGTTCAACCAATGAACAACAAGTTGAACTAGTTAATCAATCTTTCAACTAGGTCAACCTCTAATACAGTTTTGATAACTATGCAAAATAGTACTAACTAATATATTTTATTAAAAAAAGTAAAAAAATCTGGTAACTTATCTAATTAACACATTTTGATATTTCAAAAGTAGATACCTATGTTTAAATTTCCCTCTCCAACCAACCATCAAATTATAGGAAAATATCTAAGAAAAAAAAATCAGTATTTTGATATAATAATAAAGAATTATTATTCGGAGCTGAGGGAATATCATAAGTTGAAATTATTTATAAAAAAATTATCTGAAAATATATTACATAAAAAAAAAAAAAAAGAGAAAAAGAAAAAGAAATAAAGAAAGAAAAGAGAGGGTGTTTATGATTATGATGGAGGGTTTCCTTTCCTTTTCCTTTCCGAGCTTCCCCTTGCATTTCATTTGTCACTCCAACTCCTACTGTCCCACTCTGTGCTTTTACCAGTTACATCACTCACACTCTCCTCCATTCACACACAACCAGCCAAGCCAGCTACTAGTCTATATAGACTATACATATAATATAGTGTGATAGAGTCAACATGCACCGATTTGCCACCACTCCTTTCGTGCAGTGATGACATCCCATTCCCATTCCCAACCTCGATGTATCCGCGTTTCCAGGTGTCACCGCCACCCCTCCAAACCCATCACCGGCTTCTGTGCCTCGTGCCTCCGCGAGCGCCTCGCTTCCATCGACTCCGCCACTCGCCACGAGATCCCCATCCCAACCGCCTCCTCCTCCTCCGCCGCCCTCCGCCGCACCAAATCTTACTCCGCCTCCTCCTCCGCCGCCGTCTCCGACCCTCCCCGCCGTAAATCCTGCGACGTCAGGTCTCGCAACACTCTCTCCGACCTCTTCAGTATCCACGACCACGACCACGACCACGACGCGGTTCCGGGAGGCTTTGAGGTCGAGGAATTAGGGTTTCAGCTGAGGGAAGAGGACGAAAATGAAGAACAGCAAGAAGAAGATGAAGATGAAGAAGAAGAAGAAGAAGAAGAAGAAGAAATTAGGGTTTCTGAAGCTCCGAATGTTCAAGAAGACGAGAATGTGGAGTTGAAGACGATGAAAGAGTTCATAGATCTCGAATGGCAGACCAAGAAGCGCAATGGAGGAATGGACTTCAGGCACATTGTCTGGGAAGCAGCTTCAGTATTCACCAAGAAATTGAGCAAATGGCGCCGAAAGCAGAGCAAGAAGAACACTAAGAACGACTGCGACACCGTCGATGCCGATATCAACCGCCGCGCGCGGCCGTGGAGGGAGACGCAATCGGAGATAGGGGACTATGGTTTTGGGAGGAGATCTTGTGACATGGACCCAAGGTTTTCCGTCGATGCCGCGGCGGCACGGTACTCGTTCGACGAGCCTAGAGCTTCCTGGGATGGCTATGTGATCGGAGCAAAGGCATTTCCGAATCCAAATCCGAGGCAGCTTTCGCCTCTGGTTTCGGTTGTCGAGGATGTTAATCAGAGTCGATTATCGTTGGATTTAACGAGTCCTCCTCCTCCTGGAGGTTCAGCTCAGACAAAAGATTACTATTCGGAAATGTCTAGGACTACGAGGAGGAGGAGCTTTGATCGCTCCAATTCGCTTTGTAATAAAGAAGTAGATGACTTGAAATTGATATCCAACGCTAAGGTTTCGCCTGCCACCACAGAGTTATTCTATGGGGCTAAGTTGCTGATTGCAGACCAGAATTTAAGGGACACCAATGGTTCTGAGAGTGTCCATTCGGGTTCCAAGGACTCTGTTGTTAGTCAGAGCGGTTTCAACAAGTTGGGCAAGTGGAATAAGGTGCGGAATATTTTCAATTTCAAGCCGCATAGGCGGCGAAATGATAGGAATTGTGAGAATGGGAATGAAGAAAAGTGTGTTGGAGGAAATGTGGTTGATCGTTCCTCCTTTGGTGAGTCTTGGCAGAAACTTAGGAGGGTAGCCAATGGAGAAGCAAATGGAAATGGGTCTGTGAGCCAAAAGCTTATCCGGAGCTATAGTGTTAGCTGTAGAAACCCGTGCAAGGTGGCTGGATTGTTCAATCATGCTGAGACCAAAGCCAATGGTGTCAAGAGAAGAGAAGAGGTCATACTGCAACACAGCCGGAGCGCGAGATATTCGCCAAACAACCTTGATCATAATGGCCTGTTGAGGTTCTATTTGACACCGTTAAGAAGCTACCGCAGAAGTAAATCGGGAAAGAGTAAGCTAAGGAGCTCGAGTTCTATAGCCAGGACTGTCTTGTGAAGGTGCATCAACTGTTCTTCTAAGACATATCTTGTTGTAAAGACATATATAAAAATGTGTTTAGTTCTTGTTGTTGGGATAAAAGCACATCATATTGTAGTCTTTTCTCTGATCAATATGCTTTTCTAATAATACCAGTAATGGAATTAGAAAACTGATCGCCTTTTGTTTTCCTTGCTCTTGATGGTAATGAGAACTTATATGGAAATATAAAATGTCCAAATATGCTTGTCATATACTTAGTATTCTAACCTGTCATGATCTGTTTTTATTTTACGTGGCCAGAACATTTTTGGTTCTTGAAATGATGCAATATTTACTATAGATATTTTTGAAATTATTGATAGGTCATGATTTTGGGGGTAGTTGTGGGCACTGGGAAGTGAAATATGTGTCCAAGTAGTTGTGCGGCTGGCTCTTTGAATATGAATTGAAAATCATTGTAGAGCAGGAACAGGTGACTACTAGAAGTCTAGAAGTAGACACCTGATGTTAATTCGGTGTCAAAAAAGAAAAAAGAAAAAGACACCTGATGTAAATTAATGTGATCTTCACCCAATTTAAGTGAGGAACTATGTTTTGAGATTATAGTCTAGAGTTTTGTGAGAGAAAAGACTGTATTCCTCTTTTATCGTTTTGGTTGAACTCACTGATTATTGAAAGATAATGGGGAGTTTAGTCGTGCTTATACTTCGTGGGTAGAGTTTTGTTTTGATTTTACAAGATTTTTCTGGTTTTCTGCACTGTGTGCCTGCTCTTTTTGGTCCTTCATTTTCATGAGTATTGAAAATGCAGAACAGAGCTTCTAATGGGCAGACTGCTTTCATGAATTAATACAAAGAACTCACTTGAGAAGAACCCCATTAAGATACAGAGATTGCTGACAATCCATCAGAAGCACTGCATCATGAACAACTTTCTTGGCTTAGGAAATTTGGCGAAAACATCATCAGCCTTAAAAACCTCTAAGTTATCAAGTTAGATATTTGATGAGATAAAAATGCAAATTGTACCTTTAATAGATTTTCAGCCAATTTGGCACTGCTTACAGCCAAGAAGCTTAAAAAACAGTACTATCAGGTAATACACCAGAATAATGTGAAGCCATCTCCTTGGTAACAAAAAGGTGGTGAAGGTTAGAGAGAAGTGAAACATCCATTCTAGCTAAAGATTTAACATTTAAAGTTCTCATTTCATCAACTTGAAGATTTACAAGAAAATCAGAATGACTGAAGATTACAGCCCAACGGCTATAGTAATCCAAAAAAAAAAAAAAAAAGAAGACGAAAATAAGACACTGATCAAAACACACAAAAAAAAGTTGAAAAGAAAGATGATGAAATATGGCGTGTTCATGTTGCAACGTGCCAATCAGCACGTGTCCATTTCATATAATGTGATAGCAACAAAATTTATGTGGAGCCTCCACCTGCGTTGGCAGCGTCAAGGCGAGCTGTGGTGAAGGTGCGAATGGAGGAGTCGTCTTCATCGGAGTTTCAGTGTTTGCAGCTTCGGGGGCTTCCTCGTTGGAATCGTCGTCAGAATCAATGTGGGCGATGGGGCTTGGGGTGGGTTGGCGATCTGGGTCGGCGGAACAGATCGACAATGAGGGAGTTGGCCGGCGAGCTGAGGGATGAGGGAGTTGGCCGGCGAGCTAGAGAGAAAAAAAAAATGAGGAAGAAAGAAGAGAAGCCGGAGAGAGAGAGAGAGAGAGAGAGAGAGTAGGAAATGTATATTTAATGAGAGAGGAGAGAGAATTGTAATAAAAAAAAGTTTTTTTTTTTTTACCTGTGAACTACAGTGCACATCTATATTTAGATGTGCACTGTAGTTGAGGAGCTAAATCTTTTAGATTTAGTTCCTCTGCTACATGGTGTATAAATGTGCACTGTAGTTGAGGAGCTAAATCTTTTAGATTTAGTTCCTCTGCTGCATGGTGTTTTTTGTGATAAAAAACTAAAAAAATACCATTATACCTATATAGCACTACTGTTGCAAATGCTTTAAGTCAACTATCCAGTAAAGTTTGCCTCTAAAAAAGAAGTTTTAGACTTTCAGTTTCATACACCTGCATCTATATTTTCATAAACTTTGGATCAAAGGCAAATTTCCACATCACAAGACATACCATGCAACTTCTATAAAAAGAAATTAATTGCTTTTTGGTTCTACCAGTACCATCTTCACTTTGAATTAATTTTCAAAGCAAATACCCTCAATATGGCTTATGTATATATAAATTGCAGGGCTCATTCTGTTTAAACTAGAAGACATGACTTATTCTCTTAATATCTTAATCAGACCAAAAACAAAACCTTCTGAAATTAAGCTTCTGAGAGAAATTACATTTTACTGCAAATTAATGCCGCGCCTGCATAATCTTGCCAGTCAAAGTGACACTAGTACCATTTTGTATTAGCAGCATATCAGACCATAACAGCAAAGTATCCCATCATAGCCATTACTCTCCATGGGACAGCACTAACCATGCTGCTTGTCTGAGGTAAACTGATAATATATCTGCAGCAAGAATTGTAGTTCGCAATGGGTACACGTCCAATACCACTCTTAATAAAGAACAATAGATCATAGCCATAAATTTGGACTTACTGATAATTGGTATACTTTGCTAAGGGCAAAATCCTTTAAAAGAAAGCCATGAAAAACTAGTAGAAATTACATACTTGAAACTAGTAGAAATTACAGCAGATACCAAACTCAACTATGGACTGCAAAGAGTTGGATATAATTTCAGGCCGATGCATATTGAGTGACTTTTAACGGACATATTGATTCCTCTGGTGAGATTACAACGTCTAAGACACAATTTCTATTATATATAAGATATTATATGATATACCATTTAAATCATATTAATCTATACGTAACAACTACACTTCCCTAACTCTTGGATGGGGACCAGATGTAAATCCATTTCATACATATTAGTAAGAAACTCAGGTACTCGTTCCTGTAAAGCTTATGGCTTAAAAAAGTCTTTCCCATTCACTAAGCCCCAAGAAAAATGCAGCCAAAGACTTTCATCGGTACGTGGTTTTTGATAAGTCCTATTATGAACCAAAACAGAGACAGAAACATACAGCAATGGGAGCTCAGCTCCCTTTACCAATTGTGCACCTTCTAGTTTTCAAACTCCTCTTCTTACCTACTAAGTTTGGGCCCCTAGTTATTAGCAGTCTGATAATGCATAAAATTATTTTTCTCTTTTCCATAGCAAGAACACTGAGCATTAAACAAGATAGAGGATCCAAAAGTCATTAAACTTTAAACTTTAAACTTTAAATACCGTACAGCAGCCAATCAGCTCAAACTTTACACAATGATAAGAGTTTCACAAAACCATTGAACCAATTCCATTCAGGCTACATTTCATAATAATATAACTCAGAACAGCTCTTAATGTTTCACAAGACCATACAACATTCACTGATACTTCACAAAACTATCACTCAACATCATGCCCCTTCTCTTGAAGCTCCTGAATGACCTCATTCCTCATCCTCAACCACAGCTTCTGAGCTTCTTGCTCAAGCTTCTTGTTTTGCAAGTCCTTCTGGTAGTTAAACGCATCCTTATCGGTTTCAACAACCCCTTTTGGACCGATGGTTGTGCCAATCATACCCCCTTTGGCAACGAACTCTTCCATTGCTTCTTCATCACCCGGGTACGGAAACTCTCGCCGCTCATACAGGTGTGCTAGCTCTTTTTCTTCCTTGGGGCGAGGCTTTAACGTCCACCAACCTAGCGGTGATGTTTCGTTGTAGAGCCACGCGACACCAAATAGCGTGTAAGTACATAGTAGAGCCTTGCCAATTTGCTTCCAGAAGTAGTAGTCCTCTTTCCCAAGTCCTATTTTCTTCAAATACTTCTGGGCATTCATCGATTTCACCAATTGAAAACCTGAATACAAATTAGCCAAAAAACAAAGAATCAGCTTAAAATGTTTCATTCAAACATTTCACTGAACACTTGGAGGGAAGTAAAGAAGTTCACGTCTTTGTCTAACAAACGAGTGAAACCGAGTTAAAAGTAGTAAGAGGAACATTCTGAAACAAATAAAACAAAACCAAAACCAAAACGAATACGAATACGAGGTGAGAAGAAAAAACAGTGATTGAACTAAACATTTCATCGAACAATTGGTGGGCATTGTAATCTTGTTTGTTTAAAAACAACTCCCATAAAAACGTTTTGTTTGGAGTTTTGGAAGATTCAAAGACTAGGTTGTTGAATTGACCTGTTTTGGCTTCTTGATATCGTTTGCGAATCATTGTGATTTGTCAGTGTGAAGCTGAAACTGGAAGCTCGGGGTGTCTTGACAGTTCGATGAGGAAAGGGGTCGAATTGGATATAGAACTAAAACATTTGCAGGTGGGAAATGATTCTCTACTCTCATGCGGAATAAACGGTGGAGATATGTTGATCGCATGGGCTTGCTGGTGTCGCTTATCTAACGGTTGAGATTGTTGCGGTTTTTATGATGACCGTAGGTGTTACACCTTCCACGTAGTGATACTACAGATCAATTGTTTTGAATTCCAATATCAATTGTTAATCATAGTTTTTTTTTTTTGGAGAATCAAGTTAGAATTTGTTAGTTCAGCATACAAGAATAAGATGAAAAGTGGAGAGTTGCACAAGTTGGTAGTGAGTATAATATGTTCATCGTTTACTGAGTTACGGTCTACAAATCAATAAGTTGTGAAATTAGGTGTATGATTGAATATATCTCTAAATATATTCTTGTTAGATGCCATACTTTATATTACTTAATTAAATTTGATCAAGAGTACAGTCGGTTAGAAACTATAATTAAGTTTTATTCAAATTCATATGATTATCTGAAAATAAAAAATAAAATGTTCCAATTCCATTGGTTATGTAGGTAGAAACTCACTAGATTAGATTGAATCAAAGTTTACTTTTGAGTTTTCACTTCAAAACTAAACCCTAAGAATTTTATCAGTTGAATCTAGTCTCAAAACCCAAACCCAAAACCATGATCAACACTCAATAACTCAATAGAATCTAGAAAATGAAATTACCCCTTAGAGAAAAAACAAGATTGTGATACAACCTATGCATTTATTTATCTTAATTTTTTCTTTGGCTTGTCCAAAATAGTCAGATCATGGTGGAAAAAGATTCTTTTAGTGTCATAAATGCCAGTTTAGCTGGGCCAAAAAAAAGAGTAAATGCCAGTTTAGCAGTTTCATCTTTTAAGTCAACTTATTTGCTTAAATTTACTTTTTACCTCACTTTTAAGCAAATAAACTAACATTTTTTATAATTAAAAAAAAAAGCTAATTTATTTCATTTTGTCTCATTGCTTTCTTAAATTAGTTACCAAAATAAAAGATGAAATGCTAAAAATGTGGTTAAAACTGACAGGTAATTCCGTTAATAGCCGTTTTTTAAGCACTCCTTACATAATACCAATATCCACCACATACAAAGTGCACAACAATTTTTTTGGTAATAGCTGAAGTTAGCTACTTTGATAAAAACTTTCATTTTCACTGAATATTTGTCAATATATCCATATATCTTAAAACACCATGGCCTTAAATGGCCATATTGTGATAATTGAGCTACTTATTGCTATGACTTAGCAAGAAAAGAGCTACTGGTTGCAAGTAATATCTGTAGTACAGGTCATCAAGTGAACGCATGCTGGTTAGAGGCTTCAGAGGAAAAATGAAAATCATTGACGCAACAGTAAGTTTTAAGAAACAGTTCTTCTGGTACATTGATATATGAAGGGAAATACATTGGATTAATATAGTTCACTTTCTTTTGTTCACTCTATTTGATTCTGTTTTACATATCATCTAATGAAAACAATATAAAGAGTGTGATGTTTAAAGGTGACCTCCAATTGGGTTGTATGCATAAGAAAATGAAGCGGACCATACATAGAATACACTATATAAGCGCTTCAATTCAACCACCAGAGTAAGCCATCATCGGAGAGTCCCCAATGGCTTTTTATATGTGTACCAATTTGCAATGATGAGAAAAACTCCCAAATTCAGCACACTCAGCACGGCCAAGAGCCAAAAGAAGTAATCGAGATGACCATAATTTAAATTGTCAGGTATCCATCCAAGCTTCCCATGCCTAGTACTCACTTTGGTAACAATGGTTACAAGTAGAGTGCTCAAGTAGTTCCCTAGTGCCACAGTGGTTAGTGAGAGAGCAGAGCACAAGCTCCTAGTGGCATCGGGTGCTTGCTCATAAAAAAACTCCAACTGCCCAATATTTGTGAAAACTTCTGCACACCCAATGAGGAAATACTGAGGAACTTGCCAAAAGATGGACATAGCAATGTGCTCAAGTTTATAGTAGTTGTGTCTTCTAACAGTCTTAAGTCTTTCAAGTTCAAAAATTGCTGCAGATATCATGGCAAAGATGGATATTACGAGGCCAATTCCCATCCTCTGGAGTTGAGTTAGGCCATTTTTGTGACCAGTACATTTTCTAGCAACTGGGACAATGATTCGATCATAGATTGGGACCCAAAAAAGGACACCAAGTGTGTTGAATATTGAAAGAGATGCTGGTGGGATTTCAAAGCTTGAGGAACCAATGTGAATATCCATGGTGTTGCCTTGCAACAAAAATAAGGTGCCCATCTGACCACAGACAGTGGAAAAGACGATACCAATGGCCAATATAGGAAGCAACCGTATAATAGCTTTCAGCTCCTCAACTTGGGTAACTGTGCAAAGTCTCCACGGGTCTGCTGCAAACTTTATCTCATCTGTTGGTACCTCCATGGCTGCCTTGTCAAAGAACCTGAAGAATACAACATTATGTAAGGATTCATATAAGTCAGGGAAATAGGGAATGCTAGAATGAAAACAGAATCCACCCAAGAAATGGAAAAAAAAAAAAAAAGTCTTACATTTACACAAAAGCATTATGTGGTATCCTAGTTTGATCTGCAGTATGGACATGAAATCCTTACATTTGATTCTCACAGCAATGGGATGGTTGTAATTTTGAAGCATATACTGATTACATTCTAGACATTGAACTGGGGGATTCCTATGTTTTTCTTTTTCCTTACTTTCTGTTTGCTTTTAAAGAGAGAATGAAAATTTACAGTTGATTAAGAAATGTTAATTTATTCAGCTAAAGAATTAAGATTAGTAAAATCCTGTCAAACCTGTGGGATGGGAGGTCCTTATCCCAGGACAAAGCTATGAAACTGTGGAAAACTGATTTCGAACTTCTTGCATATTGACTCTCATTGGTAAGCTAAGCTTTTTAGTTTAGAAACATACTTGAAATCTTTTGTGTGCTCAAGCTTGCGGCTTCCTCTGATAGCAGATTCTGCCTCAGCAGTCTCGTACAAAGCAACAGCCTTGTCAGCAGGTACTTCAACGTGGTATTTTCTAATGGATGCTATCACCACCTGACACATGCGTGTCAGAGCGCTACCCCCAGGTTTCTGGTTCCTATACAACCATGTACCTGAAAAGAAGCTCACTACAGCAATTGCCATGGTCACTGCTGGGATGCCAAAGCCCCATCCCCAACCTATATTGTCTTGTATCCACACCAGCAAGGAAGAAGCAATGAGAGCACCAACATTGATTGAAAAATAGAACCAACTGAAGAAAGAAGATTTGTGTTTCTTCTCATCCTCATCGGAATCATCAAATTGATCAGCTCCATATGATGAGACACAAGGTTTAATCCCACCAGTTCCAAGTGCAATTAGGTAAAGTGCTAGAAAACACACTGCACTTTGTGTAACTGTTGCATGGCAATCTTCTTTTCCATAACACGTTGGCTTTAAGCCAGGGATGGATGCTGACAGTGTCAAAAGTGTCATCCCCTAGGTAGAATTGAAAAAGATTTCATCATTTAATGAGCAAGGACACATGACTCAAAGGCAAGATGCTCTGAAAACTTGGGTCAAATTTTTTGAGAATCTGAATTATATATGATTGCAGTCCTGGGTAGAGTTGACAAAACAGGAATAGAATTCTCCTAATTTCAAATGAAACAGTGTACATGCTGCTTCATCAATTAAAATTTTAAATGACGAGGCATATATAAATCTATAGATTTGTAATATTAATTTGAATCATAAAATGAATATAGATTTCCTTGTATTTTTTCCCTAGCTATTAGGATATGTTTCCTGATGAAGTGCAATTACTAACCAGTCTATCAAGTGACACCGAAAGTAGAAATCACTCCTAATTTCAGATACCCCATAATGAATGGAGTGTTGAACTCAGTATGCACTTCACCATGACGACTCTAAAATACACATATAGGCTGCAAAGTTTAAGTTTCAAGTGAACCAAACTTACAATAACATAGATGACGGAGAAAAGGGCAATAGTCCAATATCTTCCAAGATAGGAATCAGCAATGAATGCGCCGATCAATGGGGTGATGTAGCATGTTCCACCCCAATTTGAGACATTGTTAGAAGCAGTAGCACTGTGCTGATGTAGTCGATTCTTAAAGTAAAGAGTCAGGTTGGTCCTCATCCCATAGTATGCCAATCTTTCGCAACATTCATTTCCTGTTGATAAAAGTTTAAACTGATAAGCATCTTATCCAAAGCATAACTAGATTTACTAGTACTATAAGGAAATGGATTGCACAGTATATACCAAGAATAAAGGGACAGGCCTTCCAGGTTCCAGTTTTGGTTTTATCAGCTGGATTTCCATGGTGATCTACGGTCCCATCTTTCGTGTACTTATCATCATCTTCTCCCATGGTTTGTCAGAAACTTCTTGTGTTTTGCTCACTATTCTTAGGGGATTTACTCAAAAGCCAATCAACTCAGAGCTAACTCAGAGCTTGAGGTTGAGCTAATAGTACACTAAATAAGAACCACGAAAAAGCATTAAACTATATCTATACGTATAAGTCAGAAGTTTAGAGTTTATTGTTGTTAGGATCGAATTGAACTACATCATAAATCATGTCACTATCATTTTTCTTACCAATTTTTCCTCTGTATGTTTTTTAACATTTACTCATTGAAAGTGACTCAAAAACTCAATTATTTAACAATCTAATTAAATATCATCTCTCTTTTATTTTTAACTTTTCTTTTCATTATTAATTTCCTAATTTATTGTTACACTTTCTTTCTTTATTTTACATTTTCATCTCCCTAATACTTTCTAGTTTCTACCTTAATATCACTCTTCATCTGGCCCTATATCTTCCTTTATTTTGACTTTTTTTTATTTTCATACTTTTCCTATAAATTTGACACTCTCTTTCATTATATGCATAATTTTCTCTCACAAAAAATGTTTTTTTTTTTTTTTTTCTCTCTCTCAAATTTTTTTTTTTCATTTTTTAGTGGATTTTTTTTTCTTGCGTCTATAATTTAGGTGGATGAATTTTTGTGTTGGAACTCTACTTTGAATTGATGTGATTTAGTTTTATGTTTTAAGTTATTATCTTTTTTTATTCTTTTAATTGTTAAATATTATCCTATTGCATTATAAAGATAGTATATAAGAATATAATGTTATTCTATTACATAGTATGATTTGGATAATTTGATATTTATTGCTATATCTTTTATTTTTATTCCTTTATGCTCATATTATTTTATTTAACATTTAAATTCAACCACATTCTCTATATCACTAAATTAAGCAAGCACAAATCAAGCAAATGCCTAGACTACCTGTTTTTGCACTATATTGCAGAAGGACTGTAAATTTTGGTACATATTTTTGCTGGAGATTGGTGTGAAACTCTCTCTCACACACTTGCCTTCCTTTATCATACATTATGATTAAGGGAATCAAAATATTTATGCATATAGTTTATAATTTTGATAGCATTCTTTAAATGTGTCTACTAAAAAAAAAAGAAAAAAAAGGGGAATCTGGGCCTCTAGAATGAGCAATTTGTAGACTTAAAAGGCTATTGAGAATAGACTTTTTGAATCAAGACCAAAAAATATATGGACTACTATATATCATATAATTTAATCTTTACATATTCATCTACTTTAACTAATGTTGTATATACATATTCATCTTTTGCAGTTTTAACTTTACATATAATTTTGCATTTATATATTCATCTATTTTAATTTAGATATTGTAAGGACTGGACTTGGATCAGACTCAATACAGAATTGGGTTTAAGCCCAAGAAGCCCAAACAATAAATTTATAGAGCGTGGATGAAAGAACTAGATCTACTCCAGAAGAAAAACGATAAAATTTGCTAATTTAAGGCTACTAAACACAAGTAAGATAAGAAAGTCTGTCCTCGAAGTGGCTTGAGGAGTTTATATTATATTGTCTTGTTTTTCAACAGTTTTACAAGAGTTCATAGTCTTATCGAAAAAGTTTTTGATTTCTTCTCCCTTCCTCTTTTTCTAGTACATATTCCCATGCTATATACTACAACCTTGGTATCATCCCTACCACACATGTGTAGGTTAGATTCGGGGAACTCCTTCCTGTCCCATCCAACATCTCCCAGAACCATCAACTAGTAGTTGTAAGGCTGCTTGACCACTGCAAGACTGCTTGACCATTGCTCAGGTATCACCTCCACATTAATGCAGCCAAAGAGTTGGTTAGAAGGCATTTAATACAGAGATAGCAGCTTTTAAAAGATATTTGTTGCCCTTCTCTTTTCTTACCCCTTGTCCAACGTCCAACCCTTAGTTGTGATGTAACTTCGAAGAAAGTCCATGACAATATGACACTCTATCTGATTTCGGACCCTTGTTGCTGAGATGGCTTTTGCAGATAAGCGTGCTACTAAACCAAAGCTAAACTTAGTTAACAAAGCGAGCTTAGATAGGATCTTGCAAGCCGAGATGTACGTGAATGAAGCTGACGATCAACTTCAAGTAGCCCATTTAATTCTTGGGTACACACCCCTTTCGCTTGCATTCCAAGCCCCTAAGTACGTGATCAAAGCCCGTGACCCTCGGCTCCACCATATCAGTGTTGCCTACCAAGGGTTCGTTGTTCCAAAGGGTGTCCCAATTCCTAAAAGTACTCCTCGTACTCAACCACTCTTTGTGGCCACTCCTTCAATAAGAGCATCCTCATCCTAGCTCGTTCTCAAGGAAGAGGAAGAAAGAGAAGAAGAAGAAGAAAAAAAAAAAAAACCCAGAGGAGGTTGTAGATTTGTCAGACTCCTCGGACAAATTCGAGGTATTCAACCAAACTCTACCCCCCGAGGACATATTTGACAAAATGGGTGTCCAGAGGAAACCCCAGAGGAGTTTGATGGAGTTGATAGAAAATCAACCTGGAAAAGATGCATCGAGGAAGTCCACATAGTCTCAAATTCCCCCTTCTCTTCCCAAATCTCCTCCTCCTACTCCTCACCCACCTTAACCTATCAGAACTGAACCTGCTGATCCAAAAAGGAAAAGGGAGCAGAAAGGGAAAGATGTGGTTGAGACGGGAAGATCTCATCCAACCCATGAAGACGAGGCTCAACGAGCTGCGAAGCAGCAAAAGGTCAGCCACGCGTCACAACAGGGCATGGAGAGATCGGACACTCAGCCTCCAGATTCACAAGCTTGGCTCCTAGCACCCATGCATGGTGGTGAGCCCTTGAGGGATAATGCATCACTTAGGGACTTCAACGGTGGCATTGGGTGCCATGTTGCCTCGGTTGTGGAGGAGGCCTTGTTACTTCCAAAGGATATGTCCAAGCTACGGAATATGAGGAAGAATGAGGTCTTCTTTAATTGTAAAAGATATTTGAGCATGGTATGATGTTAACCCCCTTTTTTTTTTACTTATAATTATTATTTATAGATATATACTTTTTATTGGCTATGGTATCAATCCTTTTCTTTTAGGTTGTCCAAGCCACTTTCAGGCCTGAGGAAATTACTAATTCATGCTACCAGCAATTGGAAGATGAAAGAAAAAGACGAACGACAGCTGTGTAAACACTTACCATTGCTGAAAATAGCAATGCTGAACTAAAGAAAAAGCTGGCCGAGGAGGAGCATGCTCGCTGTAGTGCTGAATTGGCCTTGGATGGCACATAAAGGCAAGTCGAGGACCAGAGGAAGCGTCTGCGCGAGACAACTGATCAACTGACTATTGCCAAGGAGCAAATGGCAGCGCTCAAGAAACAACTGGAAGAAGCCTAAAGGCTTAAGGATCGGGCTAAAAAATCCAAGGCTGAAGTTGAGAAGGCAAAGATTGAGGCCGAGAAGGCTAGGGACGAGGCTGAGCAGAAGGGTTACAACCTTGGAGTAGTTGAGACTGAGGAAACCCTTAGGGCAGCGGTCCCAACTGTGTGTCGTATTTACTGCGCCCAGACTTGGGATGAAGCCCTTAACCGAGCTGGGGTTGAGGTTTCTTCTGAGTTGAGGAAACCTAAAAATGTATTCTACCCTTTTGCCATACAAGCCTCGGACCTTCCTTCTGCTTAAGATGAAATGGCTTCTACAGTTGCTGATCCAAATAAAGAAGCACAGCCTCAGGATCCTCCTCTTCCCAGTCAGTAGGGGCCAACAAAAGAACTCGGTGCTTCCTAAGAAGTACCTTCGGACAAGGCTGTAGCGGTTCTGGAAGTAGGAGCAACTTCCCAGGGCTTTTAGCAAGACTTGGCTTCAACTGTCATGCCCGCTGATGGAGCCTCCAAAGATAAAGAAGGAACAACTACCAAAAGCAGATAACCCAGCCAACAAGACCTCCAAGCTTTAAATCAAGTTGAAAAAATGAGCCTTTCTTTGTAGTATAATTATGACTTTTGTAAGGGATTTTGTCCCCCCCCCCCCTTTTTTTAGACATATTTTAATGAAATATGCATTTTTACCCTCTTGAATTCATTTGAGTTATTATTTATTTCATTTTTATTTTATTTGTTTAGTTACTTTGGTTTTGAGTAGTTTTCATCTTGACTGTCCTTTGTTTGTACAAGAGAAAAACATAGTTTACATATGCTTTTAATTGGCAATTAAAATGGACGATAACCATTGAATCCGTAACATTACGTAGACATATTTTGAATACATATATATATATATATATATATATTCTAACAAGTTTAACCTCAAGAAAACATCCTAACGTTTGATTAAACAAAGTTAAGTCTAAGGCACCTCAGAATGCTTTAAGTGATGCTTATATGCTTATTGAGGTTTACATCTTTATTAGGTGATCACAAACCCTGTGATCCGAGAATGGGAATTAAGGGTTTACTCCCTTTAAATGCTCAAGTTCGTGTTGAACTAACATTTTAATAGTACCAAGGTGTATTAATTTCTATTGAACCTGTTTAGCGCTTCAATAGATGTCACAGGGTATTAATTTCCACTAAGTTTGTGGTCCGAGGAACCTGACATAACTTAGTTTCTGTTTAATACTTTAATATATGTTATAGGGTATTAATTTCTACTAAGTTTGTAGTTTGAGGAACTTGGCATAACTTAGTTTTTGTTTAATACTTCAATAGATGTCATAGGGTATTAATTTCCACTAAGTTTGTGGTTCGAGGAACCTGACATAACTTAGTTTCTGTTTAATACTTCAATAGATGTCATAGGGTATTAATTTCCACTAAGTTTGTGGCCCGAGGAATCTAACATAACTTAGTTTCTGTTTAATACTTCAATAGATGAGGAAACATATGATGTATGATCGGCATAAATTGAAGGGAGATTAAACAAGATTATTTTTATTAATAATAATACCTCTTTAGATTGTTTACATTCCAAGGGTGGAGTACAGCTTTTTCATCTAGATCTTCCAAATAGTAGGCACCTATTCTTGCCACTGAAGTGATCCGATATGGTCCTTCCCAATTAGGCCTTAATTTTCCCCAAGCTGGATTCTTGGTGGTTCCCAAAACTTTCCTCAGTACCAGATCTCCTACAGCCAACGGCCTCAGCTTTACATTGGTATCGTAACCTTGCTTGAGCTTATGCTGGTAGTAAGCCAGTTGGACCATTGCATTCTCCCTTCGCTCTTCGATCAAATCCAGACTCTTTTCCAACAGACCATCATTACCGCCCGGGGTAAATGCACTAGTTCTCAACGTTGGGAAACCTGTTTCCAGAGGGATTACGGCCTCAGCTCCATATGTCATTGAGAAGGGGGTCTCTCTTGTTGACTGTCGAGGCGTTGTTCGATACGTCCAAAGGACATGTGGTAATTCTTCCACCCATTTTCCCTTTGTCTCGTCCAACCTCTTTTTAAGTCCATTCACTATAACTTTATTGACAGCTTCAGCTTGCCCATTTCCCTGAGGATAGGCCGGAGTGGAATATTTATTCTTTATCCCCAGGTCGGAACAGTATTGCCTGAAGGCTTTGCTATCAAACTAAGGCCATTATCCGAGATAAGGGTATGAGGAACCCCAAATCGAGTAACGATATTCTTCCAGATAAATCTTTTGACATTCGCATCTCTGATATTAGCCAAAAGTTCAGCTTCGACCCACTTAGTAAAATAATCTGTGTCGACCAGCAAATACTTTTTGTTTCCTAGTGCTTTAGGGAAATGACCTACAATATCTAAACCCCATTGAGCAAAAGGCCAAGGGCTGGAAAGAGAATTAAGAATTCCTCCTAGCTGGTGGATGTTTGGAGCGAATCTCTAACACTAGTCACATTTTCTAACATATTCTTGTGCTTCTTTCTGCATATCTGGCCACCAGTATTCTTGAGTAATGGCTCGGTGAGATAGGGATCTTCCCTCCATGTGACTTCCGCAAATTCCTTCATGTAGTTCCTCTAGGAGTGACTCTGATATCTCGAGATGTACACAAAGCAGATATGGCCCAGAAAAAGAACGTTTATACAACTTTTTGTCCTCGGACAACCAAAACTGAGAAGCTTTCCTTTGTATTTTCTTAGCTTCTGGTTTCTCCTCAGGCAATATATCCCTTTCAAGGAATAGCAGTATGGGGTCCATCCAGCTTGGCCCTAAGTTGACTTGATGGATCTGAAACAAATCTTTCCTCGTTAGGGTGGGGAGGCATAAATCCTTGACAATTATCATTTGGGGCAAATTCCATGCTGAGGAAGTGGCAAGGAATCTACATGGGTATTTTCACCTCTGGGGATATGTGATAAGTCAAAGGATTCAAATTTTGTTTGCATATGCCTAACTTGACCCAAATATTCTTGCATTCTTGTATCTCGGGCTTCCAGTTCCCCTTTTACCTGACCTACGATCAATCTTGAATCTGAGAACATTTCCACTGCCTTTCCACCCATTTTCTGGACCATAGCCATTCCCATCAGTAAAGTTTCATATTCCGCTTTGTTGTTTGTAGCCGAGAATCCCAACCTCAAGGACTTTTCAATGATGATCTTTTCAGAGGATATCAGAACTAGCCCCACTCCTACTCCCCGCTGGTTCGTTGCTCCATCCATATGTACTTTCTAGGATGAGGAGTCTTGTATGGAGATTAGGCCAACCAATTTTTCATCCATGCCATGTTGCTTCACCTTTGCTTCTTCTGGAAGCTCAGCAAACTCGACTACTAGATCGGCGAGGACCTGGCCTTTCACAGAGGTACGAGGCATATATTTGATGTCAAAAGCCCCAAGAATCGTGCCCCATTTAGCAATCCTCCCAGTATAATCTGCACTTCGAAGTATGGACTTGAGCGGTAATTGAGTTAGAACCACCATGGTGTGCGCTTAGAAATAATGGGGGAGTTTTTGTGTAGCATGCACTACTGCCAAGATGGCCTTTTCCAGTGATAAGTACCGCACCTCAGCTTCATGAAGTAACTTACTTACGTAATAGACTGGTCTTTGGATGCCACTGTCTTCCCGTATCAAAATAAAACTTACTGCATGAGAGGCCACCGCCAGGTAGGCAAACAGGATCTCGTCTACCTCAGGACTGGACATGATAAACGGCTGAGATAGGTACTCTTTCAGCTGCTGAAATGCTACAGCACATTCCTCGGTCCATTCAAATCCTTTCCACTTATGCAGTAAAAGGAAGAAGGGTCTGCACCTATCAGCTGACCTAGAGATAAATTGGTTCAAAGCAACAGTCATCCCTGTCAGTTTCTGGACTTCCTTGGGGTTCTGAGGTGCTTGTAAGCCATTAATGGCCTTAATCTGATCTGGGTTGACCTCAATTCCCCTATGAGTCACTATGTATCCCAAGAACTTTCCGAAGCCTACACTAAATGAACACTTTGAAGCATTCAGACGTAGCTTGTGCTTTCTCAAAATTCCAAAAATGCTCGTAAGATCTCCCATATGCTCAGACACCACTTTACTCTTTACAACCATATCAGCAATATAGACTTCAATGTTTCTGCCCAATTGTGGTTCGAACATTTTGGTCATCATCCGTTGATAAGTATACCCCGCATTTTTCAAACCAAAAGGCATCACTTTATAGTGATAGTTTCCAATGGGAGTGACAAATCTGTCTTCTCTTGATCGTCCAATGCTAACGGTATTTGGTTATATCCTTGGAAGACATCCAAAAAATTCATCCGAGGATGACTAACCGTTGCATTCACCAACTAATCTATCTGAGGCATAGGGAAAGGGTCCTTGGGACAGGCTTTATTGAAATCCGTGAAGTCCACGCACACACGCCATTTTCTAGGCTTCTTTTTCACCCCCACCATGTTAGCTAACCATTGAGGATAAAAAACTTCCTTGATAGCCCTTGCCTGCTTGAGCTTGGTTACTTCATTTCTGACAGCCTCAGTGTGCTCTTTGGATGGACGCCGAGGTGGCTGCCTCTTCGGGGTGATGGAAGGGTTAACATTTAAATGATGACAGATGAAACTTGGGTCTATGCCTGGGGCTTCATATGCACTCCATGCGAACATATCAACATTTTCTCTAAGGAACTCAATCAATTGCTTTTTCTCCTACAAAGGCAATTTAGCTCCAACCTAAAAGAATTTCTCCAGATCATCACCAACGATTACCCTCTCTAGATCTTCACATTTCGCCTCATCGGCTGGTTCGTTGAAGGGTAACGTCGGGGTTTTTGATTGCTATAAACCATTATCAGCGGTGGCTGAGGTCCCCGCCTCAGGCCGATGTTGGATAGCCGCTACCAGGCATTGTCGAGCTGCAGTTTGATTTCCTACTATCTCCAAAACCTGGTCTCTGGATGGGTACTTCATCTTTTAGTGAAGAGTAGAGGAGACGGCCCCCAGGGTATAAAGCCAGGGCCTGCCCATAATGGCCGTGTAGGGAGAGAAAACATCTACAACGATGAAGTCCACCTCCACCACATCCGCACCGGTTTGCACAGGTAATTTGATCTGCCCTTTTGGGACGACCATTTTACCCTCAAAACTCATCAGAGGAGAACTGTAGGCTGTCAAGTTCTCAGGTTTCAAATTTAGCCCCCTATACAAGTCAGGGTACATTATGTCAGTAGCGCTGCCTTGGTCAATCATCACCCTTTTCACATCATACCCACCAACTCTCAACGTAACCACTAGGGCATCATCATGGAGCTGTATGGTTTCAACTTTGTCCTCATCTGAAAAACCTAACACTAATGGGATGCCCATCTTGGCTTTCTAAGGCATTGAACTAGACTCCTCGGCTAGACAACGGGATACTGACATTACCCTGTAAGGACAAGATCCAGTCCTCCCCAAGGCAGCAAAAATAACGTTTGTTGTGCCAAAGGGGAGTCTTAAAGAAGCATCTCCCCGAAACTCCAAGCCCGTTTAGCTTACCTGACTACTGGAATGATGCAAGAGTTGCTTCAACTTCCCTTCTCGGACTAACTAGTCCAAATGGTCCCACAAATTTCTGCAATCCTCAGTTGTGTGTCCATGATCTTGATGATAGTGGTAATAAAGGTTCTGGTTGCGTCTCATAGGATCTCCTGCCATTTTGTTTGGCCATTTGAAAAACAGCTCATTCTTAATCTTCTCCAATACCTGTTGCACTGGCTCTCGAAACACAGCATTAACCACCTGGGTATTGGCGGATCCTGACTGCCCAACAAAGTCTTTTCGAGGTCGGTTATTATTGTATTGGTCCAACCTAAAATCCCTCATCTCTAAGGGATCACCATAGCCTTTCTTTTCCCCTGTAGTTGGTCTTCTTCTACTCTTCTGTACTTGTCAATCCGATCCATTAGTTGGTGTACACTAGTAACAGGTTTACCAATTAGAGATTTCCTCAAATCATGCTCTACTAGAAGACCAGCCTTAAAAGTGCTAATGGCCACATCATTGTACTCTCCCTTTATTTCGTTAAACATCTCCCAGTATCTATCTTAATAAGCCGTTAGAGTCTCACCCTCCCGCATGGACATAGATAATAAGGATTCCAAAGGCCGAGGAACCCTATTACAAGTAATAAAGTGAGCACCAAAAGCCCGGGTGAGTTTCTTAAAGGAGTCAATAGAGTTCTCCCTTAAATCGTTGAACCACCTCATCGCCACCAGGCCCAAGCTAGATGGAAAGACCTTACACATCAAGGCCTCATCTTTGGAATGGATGGCCATCCTTTGACTGAAATGGCTAACATGTTTTACCGGGTCTGTCCGACCATTATAAATGGTGAACGTGGGTTGATGAAATCGCCGAGGAAGTCTCGCATCTTCTATGTTTCGTGTGAAGGGTGACTTAGAAACTTGACTCAGCGCTTTGTTCATGGCATCGTTTCCCAAGCCTTTGTAAGGCGGGATTTTGTACCTACGTCTATGGTGGTGCTCCTCTTCATAGGAAAAGGTTTCGCTGGGCAGAGTTCTGGATCTCCATCTATAACTAGCACCATTTGTCTCTTCAGAGGACCGCTCGGAGCCGGGCGATTAACGTCTTCGCAGAGCATAACGCAACTCCCTATTCAATTCGTCGATTTCACGTTGCATATCTCTGTCATTCTTTGCATGGGAAACATGACTCTTCCCTCGAGATTGACTTTTACTGGTATGAGTTGTGTGCATACTTCCCTCACGGCCTCCTCTCTGTTTAGGGCTCCCACGCAGATTGCTATGTTGAGAACCCCTCGATTCTGCTTGATGTAGATTAACATCTACCTGGTGTGGTTCTACCTCCTCCATCGTGAACGTTGTAACCGAATCTCCTTTAGACTAAATCAAGCTCTTCCCCACAGACGACGCCAATTTTAAGGACTAGAATTGGATTGGACCCAATACAGGATTGGGTTTAAACCTAAGAAGCCTAAACAATAAATTTATAGAGCGTGGATGAAAGAACTAAATCTACTCCAGAAAAAAAAAAACGATAAAATTTGCTAATTTAAGGCTACTAAACACAAGTAAGATAAGAAAGTCTGTTCTCGGAGTGGCTTGAGGAGTTTATATTATATTGTATTGTTTTTCAA
Organism: Quercus robur; assembly: GCF_932294415.1. Lineage (NCBI taxonomy): Eukaryota > Viridiplantae > Streptophyta > Magnoliopsida > Fagales > Fagaceae > Quercus > Quercus robur. The sequence goes on along the minus strand of NC_065534.1, from coordinate 27,485,760 downwards.
CAGTTTTACAAGAGTTCACAGTCTTATCAAAAAAGTTTTTGATTTCTTATCCCCTCCTCTTTTTCTAGTACATCTTTCCATGCTATATACTACAATCTTGGTATCTTCCCTACCACACACGTGTAGGTTAGATTTGGGGAACTCCTTTCTGTCCCATTCAACACCTCCCAGAACCATCAACTAGTAGCTGTAAGGCTGCTTGACCACTGCTTAGGTATCACCTCTACATTAATGCGGCCAGAGAGTTAGTTGGGAGGCATTTAATATGGAGGTAGCAGCTTAGTTGTGATGTAACTTCGAAGAAAGTCCATGACAATATGGCACTCTATCTGATTTCAGACCCTTGTTGCTGAGATGGCTTTTCTCCTCGGACATTCGTTGGACTTATCTCTTATTACATCTGCACTTCTCTTTACTCCGTTCCCTTTATAATCTTATCTGGACATCCTTCGATGGTCTAATGTCCTCGGATTGGGCCATAGGCCCAGTTAGTACAGTCTTAACAGCACCTCCTGATTAACTGGCCCCCATAGATATTTATAAATAAACAATGATATTTATGAAAAAGGTAATTAAAATAATCATATTTATACTCTTCAAAAAGTCACCATTTTTTTTAAAAAAATAGGCCTTTTACATTTCCTTGAAAATTCATTAAAAAAAAAAAAAAACTTTGACATACCACTAACCTAACAACTTCATACATTAAAAATAAAAAAATAAAACTCATTATTACTTCCATTAAGATATCATGGATGTTTTTGTTGGTTGAGACCAAACTAAAGAAATGTCTTTTATATTTTCTTGAAAATTCAAAAGAAAAAACAAACCTTTGACATACCATTAATATAACTACATCTATAACTATTTAAGACATTCATGATATTTATTTCTTATTGATAACCATACAAATTATAACTAGAAAGAGAACATACAAAGTAATAAAGAGTAGATGAAGAAAGAAAAAAATAAATGAAAAAATCAACGCCAATTAGTAACCATTAATTGGAAAACAAAGAAGTGGCTAGGAGGAGTAAAAAATAAAAAAGAGATGACCATATAGGAGACATTAAAAACTTTGCAGTGCACTAAAATCAATTATTACATTCACTTAATTAAATCAATAATCAACAATTAAATACAAACATACAAAATTCAAACTTAAAACTATGGCTATGCAAGCCAATCCGACCAATCCATGCGGGTTCATTAAGTGAGTGGGCTAGGTCGGGTTAGGTAAATAATTTAGTAAGTCAGGTTGAATAGTGGGTTAAGATATTCTAACCCGCCAAAACCCTACTTGTCTACCTATATATATCTACTTTGTCATGCTTCTTGCAGAACCCTCCCTCACATATTCACCTACTTTATTTCTCTCATCTCTTTCTCTTTCTTTTTATTTTTTTAATTTTTAATTTTCACATTTCTCTTCCTCAATAAATTCCCGCCCCTCTTTCTAAGACTTTGTTATTATTCTTACTTTATGTGCATGTTTAATTTCAGATTTTAAGATTTTTTTTTTTTAGTATGATAAATTTTTTTTAGTCATTTTAATATAAAAAAAAATGTAGATTTGTAATTTTTTTCAATAAAAAATTAAAAAAAATTGTAATTTTTTCTTTTCTTTTCTTATTTGAGAGGGCAAAAAATTTTCCAATTTAATTGAAATAATTTCGTTTAGTCAATTGAATTTGTCAACCTGCATAACTCGCCAAGTTGAAACTATTAAGATTTTTAACCAACCCGCCGGATTCAAAGATTGGTGGATTGGTGGCGGATTGGAATTTTTCCAACCCGCATTGGTGGGTTGGTTAAAAATATTGCCCTCCACTCACCCAACTAAACCTGTGCACACCCCTACTTAAAACTAATTAAACTCTAACTAGGGAAACCATATTTTTTTATCATAATTAAAAATGAGATATTCTTCAATAATAATAGAAATTATATAAGAAATAAATTTTTTTAAGGAAATTTTAAAGGGGCAAGACTTAGGTATAGTACTTAGATGTTGTTTCTTAGGTTCACCTCTTAAGAATCTACAATGTTGATTCTTTTCTCATGGGATAGAAGTGTATTTTTTAATGTTTGCTAGTAAATAAATGATAATGGTAAAAAACGTTACAAATGATATTATGAAAAATATGATAAAACTAATTGCCCACTATCATTATGGAGTAGTAGTCTTTGTTCATCCTTTTTTTGTCTCTAAACTATTAAAAAAAACTCATTACAAGGTTTAGGGACAAAAATAATACTTTACTCAAAAAATTATCATGCGCAACGCACAGATCTACGATTAGTTATAATAATTATAATGGCATAATAGACTTGTTATAAAATTGGAATAGATCTCTTCCAGAGTCAATTTCACAGTTCAAATTTTAGTATTTAGATCTAACAGTGTATAGCCTGTCATGTCATTTAAAACTTTAAATGATGTGGCACTATATATACCTTTAGTTTTGTAATATATCTAACCTGAACTATAAAATATAGAACAAAGTTTTTCTCTAAATTAATTTAGAGAAACTCTTCAAACACCGACTAAAAAAATTAACGTGACTATATATTTGGAAAATATAACCATTGGATTGCATGTTTCAATCAAATTTTGCAATGATGGAAAATATAATAAGAAAATTCAATCTAGATGTAGATTTGTTAGAATTCACATCTAAAATGAATCAAATTCAAATGATGGGTTTCTTTCCAAACTTATCCTAAAATGAATCAAATTCAAATGGAACCTATTCTAAAATAGCTAGGCTACATGAAGCAAAGGAGAAAGTTTAGCTACAAAATTAGTTGTGGTCTAAGGCTACAATTTTACTCAATATCTATTTATTGGAGGTGAATTTTGACAAATCCACCATTGAATTACATTTCTTCTTATATCTTTTATGCTTGAAAAATTTCTAGAAAATTAAATATTAATAGCTATTTTATAATAAATTGTTTAAATTGCAATTTTTTGTAATTTAAAATTATGCATAAAATATAACCTTATAGATCATATAGTGAATAATAACTGATTAACACAAAATTTGATATATATATATATATATATATATTAAGAGCATAAGGAATATGCAATCCAACATTAAATTTTCAAAATATGTAGCAATGTTAATGATATTGAGTATGTGTAACGACCTAAAGAAAAGCGCTAGCCACATCTGCGTTATACCTCAAAAGGACTAGTCACAATTGAGGTTCCTTGTCGTTGTTAATAAAGCCCAGTTCAACCCAATAAATACCCGATGTGGGACTCATTACACACCCGCATCACAATTTCCCCCACTTATCGAGCCCACATGGGGTTACCGAGTCGGTTTTGATACCATATGTAACGATCCAAGGAAAAGTGCTAGTCACATCTGCGCTATACCTCAAAAGGACTAGTCACAATTGAGACTTCTTGCGGTTGTCAATAAAACCTAGTTCATCCCAATAAATATCCGATGTGGGACTCATCACACACCCACACACATCACATAATCAATCAAACTGAGGCATCACAATTTCCCCTACTTAAATTCCTAACATTCTCGTTAGGGCCCACTTTGTGGGGTAGTGTCTCTGAGCCCACATGGGGTTACTAAGCCGGCTTTGATACCATATGTAACGACCCAAGGAAAAGCGCTAGCCACATCTGCACTATACCTCAAAAGGACTAGTCACAATTAAGGCTCCTTACCGTTGTTAATAAAGCCTAGTTCAACCTAGTAAATACCCAAAGTGGGACTCATTACACACCCATACACATCACACAATCAATCAAATTGGGGCATCACAATCTCCCCCACTTAAATCTCTAACATCCTCATTAGGGCCCACTTTGTGGGGTAGTGTTTCTGAGCCCACATGGGGTTACCGGGCCAGCTCTGATACCATATGTAACAACTCAAGGAAAAACGCTAGCCACATATGCACTATACTTCAAAAGGATTGGTCACAATTGAAGCTCTTTGCTGTTGTTAATAAAACTCAGTTCAATCCAGTAAATACTCGATGTGGGACTCATCACACACCCACACACATTACATAATCAATCAAATTGGGGCATCACAGTATGGTTGTAACCTTAGGGAATTCTAGCCTTTTGCCCTTAATTTTTAAAAAATTTAGCAATATACCCCTATTTCAAAACTATATAGGAATATGTCCCTGTTTCGATACTTGATTACCTTAAAATCGAGTTTCAATGAAATACTCGATTAGTAGAAAATCAAGTTATGACTAATAAAACTTGAAAAATAAAAATAAAAAAATAAAAAAAATGCATGGAACTCGATTTTAGAGAAGTCGAGTTCAAAAACACTGCTATAGGGCTTTAAAACGTCATTATAGGGCTTAAAAACGCCATTATAGGACTCCCTGAACCTGGTATGGTGGCACCTAGAAATTTTTTTTGCAGGAAAACGCCGCTATAGGGCTTTAAAACGTCACTATATGACTTAAAAACGCCACTATATGGCTCCCTCATTATGGGAGCAATCAGACTCATAAAAAAATTTGCATGAAAACGCCGCTATAGGGTTTTAAAACGTCACTATAGGGCTTAAAAACGCCGCTATAGGGCTACCTGAATATGGGGCGATGACACTTATAAATTTTTTTTTTTGCATGGAACTCGATTTCCTGAAAGTCGAGTTTCATGCAATTTTTTTTTTTTTTTTTAAAAGTTTGATTGGGCATAACTCAATTTTTATAAATTTTTTTTTTTGCATGGAACTCGATTTCCTGAAAGTCGAGTTTCATGCAAATTTTTTATTTTTTATTTTTTTATTTTTTTATTTTTTTTTTTTTAAGTTTGATTGGGCATAACTCAATTTTCTATGAATCGAGTATTTAATTGAACTCGATTTTAGAGTAATCGAGTATCGAAACAGGGGCACGCCCCTATATAGTTTGTAAACAGGGACATATTGCCAATTTTTTAAAAAATTAAGGGTAAAGTGCCAGAATCTCCTGTAACCTTATACTACAATCAATTTTGTAGCTAAACTTTGTCCATAAAGTAAATTAACTGCAGGTATTTGGCCTAGTGAAAGGCCATTATCATCCTGATTCATAGTCATAGGCACAGATGAACTGGAGGACAGAAGCAAAGGAAAGAAAGTATAGAAGTTTTTTAGAATTTAGTTTAGAATATTCTTTGCTTCCTTAGGCAATTAGCCCCAATCAATTGTCAAGGTGGATCTTAGGCTACACAGTCTAACTTATAATCCCAGAAGTTAACACTTAATAGTACATAAAAGCAATGGGATACACTCCAGATGGGATTGGAAATTACAGTAAGAAAATCACAAACTAGACACAGAAATTATACACTTGGTTTTTCTTGAATGAACGATATAGCACAATCACTCAGAGGACTACAAGTCTACAACTCATGAAACCAAAGGTTACTATTTACTAAAATTCAAATCTCCTACTTCCACTCAATGGCCAAAACTCACTCATTAGAAGGAAATGAAAAAACTGGGATGGGGGGAAAGCATCAAACCTGCTTCACAGTTCATACAATGTACCCACTACCCAGAAAAACAGTAGATGCCTCATATACACACCACAAACACTATAGTCAAAGCCACAAGATATGGAATTACGACTGTAATTGCTACTCTCTTAATGGTCTAAACCCATGATATGAAAAGTAGTATATACTATTAGTATAAATAGAGCACGTGGGGTGTGTTGCTTTGCTTTGAGTCTTTTGACTGATAATGATAGGAGAAATTTTGATAGGACTTTTAGGCGGTTTGGTTTGGTGTGTCTTGGCTCGTTTAAGTCAGCAAGACCAAGGCACACTAATGGTGTGTAAGCGTGCAAAAGCCGTTAGAGAATAGGGCTGCTTACTAATATTAGCCTCTCAATACTGCCCCAAAAGATATCTAATTGCTGCTCTTGAGTGTTGAGTGTTCACTCTTGAGTCTTGACTAGAAAAATAAGGATAGGGCGTGTCATCATTACTCATCACAAATCACAAATAAGGATAGGGTGTGTCATCATAACTCATCATCACAAAGGGCCTTTCACAGTTGTGGAAAGAGATCGTTCATATTCGTTTCATAAGATAATCATTGGTAGTCCCTATATACTTATATAACAAAATTTAGGTGCGAGCTTCTATTATGCAAAAATAAGTCAACATAACATTTGCAATTACTAACATGATTTATTATAATTGGCAATTGAATGGTCATATTCTGATAATTGAGCCACTTTTTGCTAGGACTTAGCAAGAAAAGAGCTACTAGTTGAAAGTAATTTAAAGTACAGGTCATCAAGGAAACGACTGTTGGTTGGAAGCTTCAGAGGAAAAATAAAAATCATTGGTGCAACAGTAAGTGTTAAGAAACAGTTCTTCTGGTACATTGATAAATGAAGGGAGATACATTGGATTAATTTAAATTGTAGTTCACTTTCTTTTGTTCATCCTATTTGATTCAATTTTACATATTATCTAATGAAAACAATACAAAGAGTGAGATGTTTGAAGGTAACCTCCAATAGTATTGCATGCATAAGAAAATGAAGCAGACCATATATACAATACAAGCGCTTCAATTCAACCACCAGAGTAACCCATCAACGGAGAGTCCCCAATGGCTTTTTATATGTGTACCATTTTGCAATGAGGAGAAAAACTCCCAAATTCAGCACACTCAGCACGGCCAAGAGCCAAAAGAAGTAATCGACACGACCATAATTTAAATTGTCCGGTATCCATCCAAGCTTCCCATGCCTAGTACTCACTTTGGTAACAATGGTTACAAGTAGAGTGCTCAAGTAGTTCCCTAGTGCCACAGTGGTTAGTGAGAGAGCAGAGCACAAGCTCCTTGTGGCATCGGGTGCTTGCTCATAAAAAAACTCCAACTGCCCAATGAATGTGAAAACTTCTGCACACCCTATGAGGAAATACTGAGGAACTTGCCAAAAGATGGACATAGGAATGTGCTCAAGTGTATAGTAGTTGTGCTTTCTAACAGTCTTGAGTCTTTCAAGTTCCAAAATTGCTGCAGATACCATGGCAAAGATGGATATGATGAGGCCAATGCCCATCCTCTGGAGTTGAGTTAGGCCATTTTTGTGACCAGTGAATTTTCTAGCAACTGGGACAATGATTCGATCATAGACTGGGACCCAAAAAAGGACACTAAGTGTGTCGAATATTGAAAGAGATGCTGGTGGGATCTCGAAGTTAGAGGGACCAACGTGAATATCCATGGTGTTGCCTTGCAACACAAATAAGGTGCCCATCTGACCGTAGACAGTGGCAAAGACGATACCCGTGGCCCATATAGGAAGCAACCGTATAATGGCTTTCAGCTCCTCAACTTGGGTAACTGTGCAAAGTCTCCATGGGTTTGCTGGAACCTTTATGTCATCTGTTGGTACCTCCACGGCTGCCTTGTCAAAGAACCTGAAGAATACAATATTATGCAAGGATTCATATAAGTCAGCGAAATAGGGGATGCTATAAAAAATGAAAACAGACCCACCCAGGAAATGGAAAAAAGACTCTTACATTTACACAAAAGCATTATGGGATAGTCTAGTTTGATCTGCAATATGGACATGAAATCCTTACATTTCAATTCTCACAGCAATGGGTTGGTTGTTGCAATTTTGAAGCATTAACTGATTACATTCTAGACATTGAACTGGGGGATTCCTATGCTTTTCTTTTTCCTTACTTTCTGTTTGCTTTTGAAGAGAGAATGAAAATTTACAGTTCTTCATTAAGAAATGTTACTTTATTCAGCTAAAGAATGAAGATTAGAAAAATCCTGACAAACTAGAGGGGCAGGCTAATTTTGCTCCTAAAGTACGCCAACCCTTTTGGATGGGAGGTCCTTACCCCAGGACAAAGCTATGAAGGTGAGGAAAACTGATTTCGAAACTTACTTGAAATCTTTTGTGCGCTCAAGCTTGCGGCTTCCTATAATAGCAGATTCTGCATCAGCAGTCTCATACAAAACAACAGACTTGTCAGCAGGTACTTCAACCCGGTATTTTCTAATGGATGCTACCACCACCTGACACATTCGTGTCAGAGCGCTACCCCCAGGTTTCTGGTTCCTATACAACCTTGTACCTGAAAAGAAGCTCACTACAGCAATTGCCATGGTCACTGCTGGGATGCCAAAGCCCCATCCCCAACCTACATTGTCTTGTATCCAGACCAACAAGGAAGAAGCAATGAGAGCACCAACATTGATTGAAAAATAGAACCAGTTGAAGAAAGACGATTTGTGTTTCTTCTCATTCTCATCGGAATCATCAAATTGATCAGCTCCATATGATGAGACACAAGGTTTAATCCCACCAGTGCCAAGTGCAATCAGGTAAAGTGCTAGAAAACACACTGCAGTTTGTGTAACTGTTGCATGGCAATCTTCTTTTCCAGAACACGTTGGCTTTAGGCCAGGGACTGATGCTGACAGTGTCAAAAGTGTCATCCCCTAGGTAAAATTGAAAACAATTTCATCATTTAATGAGCAAGAACACGACTCAAAGAGAAAATGCTCTGAAAACTTGGGTCAATTTTTTTGAGAATCTGAATTATATATGATTGTACGCCTGGGTAGAGTTGATAAAAGAGGAATAGAATCCTCTCAATTTCAAATGAAACAGTGTACATGCAGAGTCATCAATTAAAATTTTAAATGAAGAGGCATATATATATCTATAGATTTGTAATATTAATTTGAACCATAAAATGAATCTATTTGAAAAAAGGGATATTGGAACTGAAATAGGGGAAGAAAAGATTTATTTATCTTTGTACTTTTTCCCTAGCCATTAGGATATGTTTCCTGATGAAGTGTAATTTCAAACTTGTCTATTAACTAACACTGAAAGCAGAAATCATTCCTAATTTCAGATACCCCATAATGAATGGAGTGTTGAACTCAGTTTGCACTTCACCATGATGACTCTTAAATACACATATAGGCTGCAAAGCCTAAGTTTCAAGTGAACCAAACTTACGAAAACATAGATGATGGAGAAAATGGCAATAGTCCAATATCTTCCAAGGTAGGAATCAGCAATGAATGCGCCGATCAATGGGGTGATGTAGCATGTTCCACTCCAATTCGAGACATTGTTAGAAGCAGTAGCACTGTGCTGATTTAGTCGATTCTTAAAGTAAAGCACCAGGTTGGTGCTCATCCCATAGTATGCCAATCTTTCGCAACATTCATTTCCTGTTGATGAAAGATGAGCATCTTATTCAAAGCATAACTAGATTTACTAGTAGTATAAGAAGATGGATTGCAAAATATATACCAAGAATAAAGGGACAGGCCTTCCAGGTTCCAGTTTTGGTTTTATCAGCTGGATTTCCATGGTGATCTACAGTCCCATCTTTCGTGTACTTATCATCATCTTCTCCCATGGTTTTTCAGAAACTTCTTGTGTTTGCTCACTCTTTTTAGGGGATTTACTCAAAAGCCAATCAACTCAGAACTTGAGGTAGAGCTAATAGTACACTAAATAAGAAGCACAAAGTACTTTAATTAGAATAATTATTATGGCATACCAGACTTGTTACAAAATTGGAACAGATCCCCTCCAGAGTCAATTTCATGGTTCAGATTTTAGTATTTAGATCTAACAGTGTATACATTGTCATGTCAGTTAAAACTTTAAATGATGTGGCACTAGATATACCTTTACTTTTGTAATATATCTAATCTGAACTATAAAATGATGGACAAAGTTTCTCTCCAAACTAATTTGGAGAGAAACCCTTTAAACACCCACTAAAAAATTAACACATTTATATATTTTGAAAATATAATTGTTGAATTGCATGTTCTTTAAGTTATTAACGTGCATGTCATATTTCATTCAAATTGGATGCTAATTATTATTCGATCTATAAATGTATCTTTTATTCATAATTTAAGACTACAAAACTTGAAATATAAACATTTGATTGATGACATAGAAATTGATTAGTTGATCTTCTTGAAATTTTGCAAAGGTGAAGGATATTAATAAGAAAATGTAATCTAATGGTGGATTTTTCAAAATTCACATCCAATAAAAAAAGAAAAAAGATATAAGGGGAGTTTGAATGTTTCTCACCAAACTTGTCCTAAAAAAAATCCAATTCAAATGGAGCCTATTCTAAGTAGTTTTGCAAATTAACTGCAGGCAATTGGCCCGGTGAAAAGCCATTATCATCCTGATTCATAGTCATATGCACAGATGAACAGGAGGACAGAAGTAAAGGAAAGAAAGTTTAGAAGTTTTAGAATTTAGTTCAGAATATTCTCTGCTTCCTTTGGGAATTATCAAGAAGCCCCAATCAATTGTCAAGATATCTTAGGCTACACACAGTCTAATATCTATATTTACAGTACATAAAAGCAATGACATAAACTGTAGATGGGATTGGAAACTACTGTAAGAAAATCACAAACTAGACACAGAAATTATACATTTGGCTTTTTCTTGAATGAATGATATATACTACAATTCATGAAACCAAAGGTTACCATTTACCAATTCAAATATCCTCCTTCCACTCAAAGGACAAAACTCACTCATTAATAAAAGGAAATGAAAATACTGGGATGAGGGGCAAAGCATCAAACCTGGTACTTCACAGTTCATCCTATGTACCCAGAAAGAAAAGCAGTAGATGCCTCTTATACACACCACAGATTCTTTAGTCAGAGCCACAAGATATGGAATCTGGACTGTAATATCTACTCTCTAATGGTCACAACCCATGATATGAAAAGTCGTATATACCATTAGTATTAGAAAGATTACGTGGCTTTGCTTTGAATCTTTTGACTATTCTTGATAATGATGAGAGAAATTCTGATAGGAATAGGAGTTTTAGACGTCGGTTTCATTTGGCGTGTCATGGCCGCTAGTTTAAGTCAGCATGACCGTGGGCTCACTAACGGCGTGTATGAGTGCAAAAGCTGTAAGGGAGTAATTATTAGACTCCCTTTCTCACGTAATCGTGAGTTCTACTAATTAAATTTTCAGTAAAATTAAAAAGGGTATATATTTATTGTACTCGAAGTATTTAATAATTTTGCATAAGGGAGTGGGGCTAGTTGCTAATATCTAGTCTCTCATTACTGCCCAAAAGAAATCTAATTGCAAATGGACGACCAGTTTATTTGCTGCTCTTGAGTGTTCACTCTTGAGTCTTGATTAGAAAAATGAGGATAGGGGTGTCATCAACTCATCATCACTCATACAAATAAGGATAGGGTGTCATCATAACCTATCATCACTAAGTGCTTTAGGTGGGTGTGGAAAGGGAGCATTTATATTTATCTTCGTAGTATAAGTAACAATAAGCCAAAATAAAATTCTCAATTACCGACACAATGATCAATTATGATTGGTATATAATAAAAATTGTATCAATATTAGACCCATGTGTAAGTGATGTGTCAACAATAAATTTCCAACTTTAACAAGTTTGTGAAAAGAGTTGTTCCTGGCAATACATAGCCAAGCAAAGGGCTCCATTGTGAACTAGATCATTTACCAAATGCAAGGAGCCGTGCTGAAAGTGAAGGCAGCAAGTTAAGAGTTTGAAGTAATCATAAAAAAAAAACCTCAGCAAAAAAGAAGTAATCATAAAAAATAAAAAAAATAAATTAAAGAGTTGAAAGTTGAAAAGTCGGAATAAGGAAACCAAGTTTGGCAAGGCAATGTTTTTAGTTTTTACATACACACACAAGCTAGAAGGGAAAGCTATTTTTAATTTTTTATTTACTTTGACTGAGAGTGAGACAGAATCATAACATTAAATGGATGAGGATAATTCTTTACCTCATTCACCTTATGCAATGTTAATGTTTATCCAACACACTGCACAAATAAACAAGAAGTTTCAACTTTCAAGGCCTTTTATGAAATCTGTTCTAATTGAAGCTTTAATTGGAAAAAGTGAGGAGGCTTTGCTGGGGATGGACAAGTAGGGACGTTGAGTACAAGAAAGTCCTCCAGCTCTGCATGTGCGCCTACCAGCAAGATCCGAACAGTTTCTTTTATAATAAATCGAATTTATTAATAGTAATTTGTAGATCCATTGTATAATAATTTCATAAACTACGCTGTCACTCATTTATAATAATAATAATAATTATATCATTATGCTTATTTCTCCGTGACGTTGGGTTCACCAATTCTGGTAGTATAGTTCCTATACATTAGCATCAACTAATACTATAATTTAAAAATTTTTGGATTCTTTCAGGTTATTATTTTTTTATTAAAGAAGAGTCATATATATTATAAACAAGCAGTCTTGTGTGTATTATTCTCAAAAAAAAAAAAAAAAAAAAAAAAAGCAGTCTTGTGTGTATACTGTATAGTGTAATTCTCTAGTCATTACCGTACATACCACAAATTAAGATTCCCTTTCTGTTTTGTTTTTGTTGGTTAAGAACTAATTATGGTTGACTACTATTAAAGAAAGCTTCTGGAAACTATTTTGAGAGAGAAATCTATTCTTGAATTGATTAGAATGAGAAAAATGAATTAATTAGTTTTTACACTGATGCTCTGCTTTTATACACGAGTTAACAGAGCTAAGAGGGAAAATCAATAATCTAACTAACTCTTAACAGACTAACTAACTCTAATACAGCTGTACACTTCTTAATCCTCTCACGTGTTTGCTGTCCCACGTGCCAATCACTTAAGCTAAGTGATGTCGTTTTTCTTTCATCTTTCCTTTCTTCTTTTTCTTGTGCACTCTGTCGTTTAGATCATCACTGCAGCTGTGTCGTTCTTCTTTCTTTGTCTTCATGCCTTCTTTCTCAATCACACCTTCTTTCTCAATTACATATTCAACACTCCCCCTCAAGTCATGATTTACAGAATCATTGACTTGGCTAGTTGAAGTCTTCAGATTTGGGGAGTAAATATCAATCAAACCCAGACAGTTGATCAACTTGCTAAAGGCTGGAAATCCTAAAGCTTTGGTGAAGATGTCTGCTGTTTGAAATTGACTTGAAACATGAAAGGTTTTAATTACACCTTCTGCTATCTTGTCCCTGACCAAGTGACAGTCAACTTCTATGTGTTTTGTTCGCTCGTGGAAGACAGGATTTGCTGCTATATGCAATGCAGCTTGGTTGTCACAGAAAAGCTGAGCACTGCATGGATGATCAACTTTTAAGTCTCTTAGTAATTGAAGAACCCACACGATTTCACAGGTTGTTGTAGCCATTGACCTGTACTCTGCCTCTGCTGAAGACCTAGAGACTGTACTCTGCTTCTTGGACCTTCATGAGATTAAAGAATCTCCTAAGAACACACTGTAACCTGTGATTGATCTTCTGGTGTCAGGGCAGCCAGCCTAATCAGCATCACAGAAAGCCTTTACTTGCATTGTGGAGTTGCTGGAGAAAAACAAACCTCTGCCTGGAGTGCCTTTCAAGTACTGCAACACTCTATTGACTGCCAGCATATGAGGCTCTCTTGGTTCAGCTAGAAATTGACTCAACCTATGCACTGCATAAGTGATGTTAGGTCTGGTTAAGGTGAGATAGAGCAATCTTCCTATTAGTTTTCTGTACTGACTTGCATCTGGAATCAGCTTGCCTGCATCTTTTGAAAGATGTAAATTTTGTTCCATTGGAGTCCTAAGTGGTTTAGACCCCAAGAAACCTGTATCATGCAGAATTTCCAAACAATACTTCCTCTGGTTCAAACTTATACCCTTTTCACTTCTAGCAACTTCTAAACCCAAAAAATACTTCAATAAGCCTAAGTCTTTTAAGCCAAACTTAGTATCAAGCAATTGCTTCAAGTCAGCAATGCAGCTAGGATCATTTCCTGTGAGCAAAATGTCATCTACATATACTAGCAAAGCAGTGAAAGAAGCACCTTTAGTGTATGTGAAGAGAGAGTAATCTGCCTTGGATTGGATAAAACCAAAATTCAACAAGGTGGAAGAGAACTTAGCAAACCATTGCCTAGAGGCCTGTTTCAAGCCATATAGACTTTTGTTGAGTTTGCAAACCAAAGGACTAGAATTAGGACCAGAAGAACACTCCCCCTTGCTGTGAAAACCAGGTGGAAGGCTCATGTAAACTTCTTCATCCAAGTCACCATGAAGAAAAGCATTGTTTACATCCATTTGGTGAAGAGCCCAACCTTTCACAGCAGCCAAAGACAACACCATCCTGACAGAAACAGATTTGGCTACAGGGGAGAAGGTATCAGTGTAGTCAAGACCCTCCCTTTGTGTGTATCCTTTGGCAACCAAACGAGCTTTATGTCTTTCAATAGAGCCATCAGATTTATACTTAGTCCTAAAGACCCATTTACAGCCAATAGGAATCTTGCCAGGAGGAAGAAAAGTTAAGGACCAAGTGTTGGTAAGTTCAAGGGCTGCAATCTCCTTATCCATAGCAGCTCTCCAATCAGGGGATTGAACAGCCTCTTGGAAGGAAGAAGGGTCAGGGGAGGTGGAATCAATGTCCATGACAAACTTCTTGTAATGTTTAGTAAGGTTGGAATAGGTGAGACAAGCGAAAATGTCATAAGGGAGGCCAGGTGAAGGTGAAAGTGGGCTGGAGGTGACAGATTTGCAAGAATAATCCTTTAGGTAAGGTGGAGGGTTATGTGATCTAATGGATTTCCTGAGAGGCCTAGAAACAGGCATAGAAACAAGATCATGCTCAGAATCAACAACAAGTGGAGTGACATGTGGAATTGGGGAAGGTAATGGAGAAATGGAAATCTGATCTGCAGAAACATTATCTGCAGAATCAGGGAGTGTAGCTGGACTTTCATTTAAGAAGGTGGAATCTGAAAAACAAGAATTAGGAACAGAAAGAGGCAAAACAAGTGAAGCTGAATCAACAGAGGAAGAATCAGTAAGGTTCTCAATTGAAGAAGAAGATCCAGAGGCAAAAGGAAAGATGTGTTCATAGAAAATCACATCTCTAGAGACAAAAATGGAATTTGTTGCGAAATCCATGACCTTGTACCCTTTAATACCACTGGGATATCCTAAAAAAATGCATTTTCTTGCTCTTGAGGCAAATTTGTGCCGGTTTTGACAAAGTGTGGAAGTAAAACATAGACAACCAAAGGTTCTCATATGGACATATGAGGGAGATGTGTGAAAGAGCATTTCAAAGGGAGTTTTATTTTGTAAGTGTTTAGAGGGTAGCCTGTTGATGAGATAGACTGCAGTGAGGATGCAGTCACCCCACATTTTCAAAGGCAAGGAAGAATGAAATCTCAAAGCCCTTGCAACATTTAAAATGTGTTGATGTTTCCTCTCAACAATTGCATTTTGTTGAGGGGTTTCAACACAAGTTAATTGATGCAAAATACCCTTTGATTTGAAAAAATCTTTCATAAAGAATTCTGTCCCATTATCACTTCTAAGACATTTGATTTTTGCACTAAATTGTGTTTCAACCATGTTGGAAAAGTGTTCAACAAGACCCTGTGTTTCTGATTTGGATTTAAGTAAATAGACCCAAGTACATCTAGAGTGATCATCCACAATGGTAAGAAAGTATTTGTAACCTTCAATAGTTGGAACTGAAAAGGGTCCCCAAAGGTCACAATGCACAAGAACAAAGATACAATTAGAGACATGACTGCTATTAGGAAAAGATAACCTCTTTTGTTTGGCAAAATGGCAAATGTCACAACAGGCTGCTTTATTAGGATTTAAACCAGATGCAAACTTATTTAGTAATGACAATTTTGCATAAGAAGGATGCCCTAAACGGAAATGCCACAAATCAGCATTATTGATAGAGTTATTACTAACAGAAGGAATAGAAGTAGGTATCTGTGATGAGGCAGCAAGGACAGATGAAGATGGAGGACTTTGTTGCAAAAGATAAAGGCCTTTTGATGCTTTACCCAGTCCAATCATGTTCCAATTGGCCAGGTCCTGGATAAAGCAAAAAGAACCAAAGAATACAAGGCAACAAAAAGATGTTTTAGTGAGTTGGCTGACTGATATGAGATTAAAAGTAAAGGAAGGGACACAAAGAACCCCATAAAGAGTGAGTTGATCTGAGACATGGACTGTGCCTATGTGAGTAACTAAAGCTCTCTCTCCATTTGGTAAGTAAACATGAGTGTTAATGGTAGAAGTAATGGAGGTTAAGCAAGCTACTGAATGAACCATATGATCTGAGGCACCAGTGTCAATGATCCATTCATTGGTTTTATGAGCATGCCTATCAACTATATGTGCAGAAAAAATGGAATGGGAAAAGTTTGGAGGCAACCAGAAGGGATTACCTGAAAAATTTGCAAGATAAGGCATGGAAGAACTGGGGCCTGTAGCAGCATTAGCACCATTCAGTGGAGACTGAACTGAAGCAGCTTGGTGATGAGAAGCTTGAGAGCCATTTGACTGAGAAGTAAGGAAAGAAAGTAACTGCTCACATTGGCTCTGAGTGATAGGACATTGAGGTGCACTGAATTGAGATTGGGCTGCCCTAAATTGAGGCTGTGGCATGGTCAATTGTGGTGCATAATGCATCTGATCAGGTTGGTTATGAAAATTGGACATAGACTGAGAAACAACATTCCTAAAGCCACCATTGTTGCAAAAGAGATTTCCAAATGATCCATTGCCACTGCTGGAAACCTGATTAGCCAATGCCTTCCCTTTGTGCTTATATCCTGGAGGATACCCGTGCAATTTGTAGCACTTGTCTGCTACATGACCAACAAATCCACAATGAGTGCACACAGGCCTTTCCTTCTTTGCATTGCCATTCTTTCCCCCTTGATTACCCTAAGGTACTCCCTGATTCCAGCCTTGATGAACTTGATTCCATCCTTGATGACCTTGATACCCCTTTGAATTAGGGTTATTAGCATATAAAGCTGTTGGTTCAATGACCAAATCAGCTTGACCAACTTGCCTGCGTTTTTCTTCTTGTAAAATCAAAGAATATGCTTTGTTCAAAACAGGTAGTGGCTCAGTAATTAAGATATGACTAGTAACAGTGGAGTAACTGTCATTGAGTCCCATAAGGAATCGAAAAACTTGATCTTTTTGCTGAGCACACAATTGATTTCTTTGAGAACCACAAGTGCAAATACAGGTACAAGCAGAGAAAGACTGAAAATGCACAAGTTCATCCCACAAAATCTTGAACTTAGTGAAATAAGAACTCACCGATAAGGAACCTTGTGAAAGTTTCGAAATTTCTTTCTGAATTTCAAAGAATCTTGGAACATTTGGCTGAGAGAACCTATCACGCATGTCAATCCATAATTCCCTTGCAGTGTGAATATACATAACACTGGTAGCTAGATCCTTGTTCAAGGAATTCACCATCCATGAAAGGATTGTAGTGTTTGCTCTGTGCCATGCATTATACAAAGGATGGGAGAGATCAGGTGTAGAAATTGAACCATCAAGAAAGCCAAATTTGTTCCTACCACTGAGAGATAGAAACACAGCCCTCGACCAACTGAGATAATTTTCTGGACCGATCAACGGTTGAGAAACCAGAACAACATCAGATGGTGGAATGAAATAAGGGCTCGAAGGATTGGTATTCACATCATCCATTGAAGGAGCTTGATTGGATGATCTACGATTCTCAGTACCAGAAGCGTTTGGAAGAGTTTCAGAATCTGAAGCAGCGTTAGAGACGGAAGCCATTGATGAACTATTGAAGCTCTGATACCATATTAAAGAAAGCTTCTGGAAACTATTTTGAGAGAGAAATCTATTCTTGAATTGATTAGAATGAGAAAAATGAATTAATTAGTTTTTACACTGATGCTCTGCTTTTATACACGAGTTAACAGAGCTAAGAGGGAAAATCAATAATCTAACTAACTCTTAACAGACTAACTAACTCTAATACAGCTGTACACTTCTTAATCCTCTCACGTGTTTGCTGTCCCACGTGCCAATCACTTAAGCTAAGTGATGTCGTTTTTCTTTCATCTTTCCTTTCTTCTTTTTCTTGTGCACTCTGTCGTTTAGATCATCACTGCAGCTGTGTCGTTCTTATTTCTTTGTCTTCATGCCTTCTTTCTCAATTACATATTCAACAACTACCGAGGGTTTGAAGTTTGAACTTGATTACTTGAAGAGTTAATATAAAAGTAGGGACATTAATTTATTAGATTCTACCATTCTTTTTCTTTTATGCTAAAGATATGTCATCATGTGATATGACTCATATCATATGAGGCCGCTTTAAGATTCAACAACGCCTAAAAAAAAGTCACTGATTCAGTGTGAACATCTTCTTTTGGGGGGACCCCATAAACCTTGAGAGTGGACATTATTGATTGTTATATGATAATGTGTAAGCGTGAAAGAAAAGGCCCAGTGTTGTTGTGCGTTGAATTCTAAAACCAAAATGATTAAATGACAAAATAGCCGCACAAGAAGAGGGGGGCTATTCCTTTAGACTAACGCACTGTATTATTGTATTACCATTCTTACATGGTTTGCCTGCCTTGCCGTGTCTAAATTCTTAAACAATAGGCTTAGCTTAGCAAAATGTTAAACAGGAAAAGCCAAGAGAGCTTGTCTCTCTTCCTCAATTTCTCTCCTGTCAAAGTGCCAACTGGCCAACTCTGCAAATTATTGGCATTATTCCAGGCCTCACCTCAGCCTAATTGAACACATAATGATGTTGTGCACACAATAAAAAGTCACAATAATTTCATAAAGATCTTAAATTAACATGTCACGTTTGTGTAAGTTGATATGCTAATTTAAGAATATTATGAATTATTGTAATTTTTTGTTGTGTTGAATACAAGAATCATAATAGAAGATGATCCTTGAACTGTTATAAACTGTTGAGTTGATGGGCTAGATTTGAGACACGTTATATGAGATATTTTCTCATGTCTTAAGACTTTTGAGTAAAGTAATTTTTTGCTTATATAGCACAGCTTGAATCGGATGAATCTTCGTACTCTATTATGTCTCCTTTGAAAGAGCATCTATTAATTATTATAACTAATCTTCAATATGATCCAATCCCAAACACCCCCATCCTCTCCCCTCATCTTTTTTCTTGCTTTCTTTATTCTTTCAATTTATACCATGTTTCTTTTGTTTCAATAGAAAATGTTTTACTAAGAAAAATGTTTTTTAGTGGAAAATATGTTCTAAAAAATACTAATCTATTTGTACTTGATCATAAATCATAAAATAATCTCAAAACTATTTTATGTTGTTTGGTTCTCACGAAAAATCATTATATTTCATGGGGAAGGTGGCAACAAAGGCAATAGTGATGGAGGCAGCGGTGAAAAGGGTAGTAGTGGTGCTTGTGGTGGTGGTGGTAGTAACGATGTTGGTCGCATAAAAGAATGGAGAGGGTAAGAGTAAAAGAGAATTTTTTTTTAAAAAAAAAGCATTTTTATTGCCTATTTGTTGGGTTATTTTTTCATTGACATTGAAAAATATTTTCTATTGATCAAGATTTTCCTTCTTACCAAACTTCAAGAAATACAAAAATATTTGAAAAATAAATATTTTCCATCAAAACAAACAGAATGTTAATAATTTTTTTTAACATTTAATCTTTACCACATCTTCATAGGGCTATAAATGGGCTAAGTCAAGTCAAGTATTACATGTTTAGGATTGTTCATTTAATTTTAATTTGGACACAACAGGAGCTTGAGTTCATCACCAAATTTGATTATATTTTCAAATTTGGTTCATTTTCTTATCGAATAAACTCGAGCTTGTTCAAATGTTACTTGATTAGCTTATTTTTTTCTCGTATATAATGAACACTACGAGTAAATTTTTTTACCCCTTCATAAATCTAGACATCAAAACACTTAATGACACATGTTTTGACCACAATTTGCTAAGTTATAACTTTGGATCTAATAGACTTGTTATGAGCTAGCTTGTTCACAAACACATTATATTTTGTTTGATCCCAACTTGTTTAATTGACTTTTTTTAAAAAAAAATTTTAATTTAATTTTTATAAGAACTTGATTAATAGTTTAGTTACTTAAGTCTAAATTTAGACTTACATTTGACCAATATGCTAAATATACGGGTTGTGTATTATAAATATTAAATTTATGGAATATATGAGTGTGATTTATGTAGTTCAAAAAGTCAATAATCACATTAATTTTATAATAATTCTATGTAGTTTTTCAGGATAAATGTAGGATATTATAATAAAAACTGCATTAAGCATGGTAATACAAATTAGACGAATCCAGAACATACAACAAGGCCTCCGCTTTTGGAGAGGGAAATTAAAAACAACAAAATCACAACCCCTTTAATTAACAAGAGCATCAAATTTTTTTAATAAACTCCTAAACACATGCTCAATACTACTATGAGGGAAGTTGTTTAACAAATGCCAGCAATAAAAAAACAATTTTTTATTTGAAGATTCCATGAGTGGGAGAATTGAGAGTTTTTTTTTTTTTTTTTTTTTTTTTTTTTTTTTTTCTTTTTGGTAAAAGATAGACATAATTATTGATTGGTTTGACCAACTTTAAAGTGACTAGTCTTGAAATTCAACAAGACACTTTTTAATATTTTTAATGGAGATATTCGAGATTTCAAAAGCTAACAAATACAGTACAATTTAATATTTTTTATATTTGAGAAGAGAGAAGTCAGTTTAAATTTTGTCTAATCAAGTGGGCCCCATGATTTTCAACATATTTACAAAAATGCCATTAAAAAGTAATGTTATTTGAAAACTGAAAACAGGTAAGATAAATTTTCTAAATTTAGTATTTAAACATCCTAAAATGAGCAATGTAACTCAAACACTCCAATACAAAATATTCTTACCAAACATGGTTTTTTTTTTTTTTTTTTTTTTTTTTTTTTTTTTTTTTTTTTTTTTTTTTTTTTAAGCCCATAGTTTTCAGTGTTTAAACACTGAAAATTGTTATTCAAACACCCTAACCAAACAAGCTCCAAAACTCGAAGATTACACAAGGTCACAAACCATGACATTAATAGCTCTAAAATTATAATTATAAAAAAAATTATAAAAAAAAAAAATTGATCCGTATCCCATTGTAGTTCCTCAAGTTCATTGCTGCATATAAATTGCAATACCTCGAACTGACTTTTCAGCCGAATCTTTAAACTTTTTTTGCCATTTTGCCTTTGGAAACTTTTGGCCAAGGTAAATATCTTTATCAAATTATTTTCGAAAGGAAGAAAAGTGAAGAAGCCAATAAAGGGCGTTGTGAGAGCCTGTGGGGAGTATGTTTTTTGGGTTGGGCCATATAATGCTGTTTTTGGAAAGATGTAGTATTGTACTTATGTCTTTACTCTTTGGGACCGGCCTTATAATCCTGTTGGAAAGATGTAACATTGTAGTACGTATTGGGTTGGGCCATATAATGATGTTGGAAAGATGTAAATGTATTATTCTAATCTTTTAGAAAACAATCATATGAAAATGATAATCAAAGCGTGGTTTAAAACTCTCAAAATCGAAACCACAACTTATATGATATGTTTATCAAATATAAAATGACCTTTTCATTAACAGGGTCTTTTAAATTTGGATCAGAAAAGGTCCACCATTTTGTAAATACTAGTACCGAAATGACATTGTCTTAAAATTCAAGTGATAGTCTAGTGATAATGATATTTTTTTGTAATGCTGATATTTGTAATTCGGACTTATTTACTTATTTCCAAAAATATAAAGGGCTTTCTTTTGACATTTTTAGCACAGCTCAACTCAAGGCTCCAAAAAAGCAAGAACACATTTCTAAAGGATTACTCAAAGGAACTAAACGAATCTACAAACTAGATGCTATTAGTGTCTTGAAATTCCAAAATCATTTGGATATTTTTGTTCCAGCCCACCAACTCTCACCCATTTGATTGTTGCATGCAATTGACATCGTAGGAACTAGGAACCAATAATGCTAACTAAATTTATTTATTTTGTTGAGAAAATAATGCTAACTAAATTCTTTGTGCGTCATTGCATGATAATGACACTTTTGGTCACTTACGTATAAATTGGATTTAAATCGGAAAATTAGTTTCATTCATGATTCATGCTACAAACTAGGATAATACTAATAATTTTTTCTTCCAAAAAAAAATTTATTTTCCACCAAAACAAACCTAATATTAATATTTGTTTTAACATTTAATTTTTACCACATCCTCATAGGATTATAAATAAGCCAAGTCAAGCCAAGTATTACATGTTTAGGATTATTCATTTAATTTCAATTTGGTCATAAGCCAAACTTGAGTTCATCATCTGTGGGGGCCGGTTAGTCACTAAAAATTATTAAAGTCAAGTTAGTTGGGTCTGTGGCCCATCCGAGGACGTAAAGCTATTCGAGGAGGCCCATATCAAGTTGTAGGGGTAACCAAACGAAAGGAAGAGTAGATGTCACGCAAGGTGAGTTTAGTATTCGTCCGAGGACAAAATCCTTCTCGGCAATATGAGTCCGAGGATGACCAGAACGCCACCTTGTTACAAACGTACTTCGGAGCTACGTCACCACTAAAAGTGGGATAGGGGACCAGAGGTAAGAAAGAGAAGGCAAATAAATATCTATAACAACAGCTGCCTCCGCATTAATTGCCTCTCAACCAACTCTCTGGCCGCATTAATGTAGAGGTGATGCCTGAACAGTGATGAAGCAGCCTTACAGCTGCTAGTATGAGGTTCCAGAAGGTGTTAGATGTGACAGAAAGAGATCCCTTGAACCCAACTTACACGTGTGTGGTAAAGATGATATGAAGAAGGCAGTATATAACATGAAAGAAAGCATTGAGAAAAGGGGATCGAAACATCAGAAAACAGAGAATACTCAGAAGAAAGCCTTGAGAACAAAAGAACTAAACTTGTTTCAAAAGAAAAAATTAATTGTTGTAGCTGTGTTAATCCATCTATTAACATGTGGTTTAATCGTTTTTCTTTTAGAGTTAACCTAGTTCTTGAGTACCCACGCTCTACAAATTTTATTGTTTGGGCCTTTAACGTACGAACCCAATACTAGTTTGAGGTCGTTACAAATTGAGTCCTTACATCATCAAATTAAATTATATTTTCAAATTTGGTTCATTTTCTTTTTAAATAAACTCGAACTTGTTAACAAGTTATTTAATTAACTTATTGTTTTCTCATATATAATAAACACTACAAGTACAAGTAAATGTTTTTACCCCTTCATAAATCTAGACTTCAAAACACTTACATGACACATGATACATGTTTTGATCATAGTTTACCAAGTTATAACTTTGAACCTAATAGGCTTATTACAAGCTTGTTCACAAATTCATTATATTATGTTTGAGCTCAACTTGTTTAATAGAGTTTTTTATTTTTTATTTTTTATTTATTTTTTAATTCTATTATTTTTATGAGGACTTGTTTTATATAATTAAGTCTAAACTTAAACTTGCACTTGGTCAATATGCTAAATATACGTCATATTTGTTGTGTATTCTAAATAGGGCAAGAATTTGCTGCAAACTAAGTTGCAGCAATTCTTGCAAAATGCATGTGTTAAGTAGCCATTTGGTGAAAAATTCAATCTTGACATGGAAGTTTTTATTTAAATATAAGGTTGGATAATTGTCTATCTAAGTTATTGACACATGTACATTTTTGCAAGAATTGCTACAACTTAATTTGCAATAAATCATTACCCTTCTAAAATATTAAATTTATGGAGTAGATGAGTATGATATATGGTCTTTTTTTTTTTTTTTTTTTTTTTTTTTTGAGAATACTAAGTATTAACACACACACAGGGAGAAGGGAAAATGTTTTTTTTTTTTTTTTTTTTTTTTTTTTTTTTTTCTAAAAACTTACAGTGATGTATATCCAAAAGAGCCTAACTCTTGGATATATGTAATTTGAAAACTCAATAATTACGTTAATTTTATAATAATTATATTATGTAATTATTTAAAGATAAATGTAAGATACTATAACAAAAACTGCTTTAAGCAATAACCATTCAAGGGTGGCACAAATTAGATAAATCCATAAATTACAAGGCCTCCTCCGCTTTTGCAGGGGAAATTAAAAACAATAAAATCTCAACCCCTTTAATAACGGGAAATTATTGTGTACTCCAGGAGTATTATAAATGCGTACTCCCTCCTTTCACATGAATAGTGGGTCTCACCATGAATGAATTTAATTAGTGGGACTCACCATTCATGTGAGAGGAGGGAGTACATATTTATGGTACTCTGGGAGTACCTAATAATTTTCCTTTAATAACATCATCAAATCTTTTATTGAACTCCTAAACACATGCTCAAAGTTGTTTAATAGATTCTAGCAATAAAAACTACACAATAGTTTATTTGAATATTCGATGAGTGAGGGTTATAAATTGGGTTTACCAACTTCAAAATAACGAAAAACATTCCACTAGCACTTCTTAATATTTTCAACAACAACAACCAAAAAAAAAAAAAAAAACCCTAAACGGATTCATATCCTATTGTAGTCTCTCAATGCTTTATATAAATTGCAATACCTGAAACTGACTTTTCAGCCAAATCATTTATTTATTTTTTGCCTTTGGAAACTTTTGTACAAAGTAAAAATATCTTTAGCAAATTATTTTCCAAAAGAAGAAAAGTGAACAAGCTAATCATGGGTGTTGCGTGAGTATGTTCTTTGGACTGGGCCATAAATATAGTGCTGTTGTTTGAAAGATGTAATGTTGTACTATGTCCTTGGAATGGGCCCTATATTATAATTCTGTTGGAACTTGGAAAGATGTCACATTGTAGTACGTATAGGGTTGGGCCATATAATGATGTTGGAATGATGTAAATATATTATTTTAATCTTTTAGAAAACACTCATGAAAATGGTAATCAATGTGGTTGTTTAAAGCTCTCAAAATCGAAACCACAATTTATATGATTGTTTATCAAATATAAAATGACTTTTTCATTAATAGGGTTTGTTAAATATGGATTAGAAAAACAATCCACTATTTGGAAATACTCAAGATGACGTAATTTCAAGATTCAAGTGATAGTCTAGTGCATTTAAAAAAAAAAAAAATGATAGTTTAGTGATAATAATATCTTTTATAGTATTTTATGCTTGTAATTTGAACTCGTTTACTTATCTAAAATATTTCCTTTTGACATGTTTAGCACAACTCAACTTAGGGCTCCAAGAAGGCAAGAACACATTTCTAAAGGATTACTCAAACGAACTAAACAAATCTACAAACTAGATGTTACTGCTAGTGTCTTGAAATTCCAAAATCATTTGGATATTTTTGTTCCACCCCCACCAACTCTCACCCATTTGATTGCTGCAGGCAATTGACATCGTAGGAACCAATAATGCTACTAAATTCTTTGTGCGTCATTGCATGATAATGAAACTTTTGGTCACTTACATATAAATTGGATTTAAATCGGAAAAGCAGTAGATGCCTCATATACACACCACAAACACTATAGTCAAAGCCACAAGATATGGAATTAGGACTGTAATAGCTACTCTCTTAATGCTCTAAACCCATGACATGAAAAGTATTATATACTATTAGTATAAAAAGAGCACGTTGTGTTGCTTTGCTTTGAGTCTTTTGATAGGACTTTTAGACGGTTTGGTTTGGTGTGTCTTGGCTCGTTTAAGTCAGCAAGACTGTACACTAATGATGTTTAAACGTGCAAAAGCCGTTAGAGAATGGGGCTGCTTACTAATATTAGCCTCTCAATACTGCCCCAAAAGATATATCTAATTGCTGCTCTTGAGTGTTGAGTGTTCACTCTTGAGTCTTGACTAGAAAAATAAGGATAGGGCGTGTCATCATTACTCATCACAAATCA
This sequence comes from Quercus robur, assembly GCF_932294415.1. Taxonomy (NCBI): domain Eukaryota; kingdom Viridiplantae; phylum Streptophyta; class Magnoliopsida; order Fagales; family Fagaceae; genus Quercus; species Quercus robur. The sequence goes on along the minus strand of NC_065534.1, from coordinate 27,459,932 downwards.
CAAATAAGGATAGGGTGTGTCATCATAACTCATCATCCCTAAGGGCCTTTCGTGGTTGTGGAAAGAGATCATTCATATTCATTGCATAAGATACTTCTTGGTAGTCCCTATATACTTATATGACAAATTTTAGGTGCGAGCTTCTATTATTCAACAATAAGTCAACATAACATTTGCAATTACTAACCATGTTACATGTAATTCTTCATTTCCATATGGGTAAGGGCATTCATGATCCCAATGACCCACTCCATTTATCTTGCATGCTTGGTTTTTTGGGATGCGAAATGTGTTTGTTCCAAAAATTGTATGTCAAAGGATTTATCGATAGTTTTGTAGCAATTGTTCTCCATCTGGTTGGTTTAGAATTGATAATAGTAACTGTACTCCTTCATCATTTGATTCGCATAACAACGTAATTGCGAGTCCATACTTTGCATTTTTGTCTCCTTCTATGTTTGCTTGAAGAAGGATTTGTTTTCCCACTTTAGTTTGATCTTGTACAAAATATTTGTGAGCTTCGATCCAAAATAGTGCTTGTCTGTTTGCAGCCCTAAAGCATTGATGAATGAGTTTTTCTTCATCGTTTCGAAGGAATAATAGATTTTGGAGTAGTCTAGTTAGATTGATGTGGTGAAGAACTTTTTTCCTTTTGGTTAGCCGATTGAATCGCTTGCAGCTGTTTTTAAAAAACGAAAAGACATATTAAGAAACTAATGCGTTAGAAAGAATAAACTGGTGACAAAACATGACAATAATAATATACTAAGAATTATACATGAACATTATTATCATCACAATCACAATATTTGATTGATGAAGTTATAAATATTTTTTCTTTTAGAAATATAACAACGACTATAGAATTGCGTACTACTTCACAGAAAAAAGTTAGTAAAAAGAGAAAATTCAAAGTTGGGATATACGGATCAACATTGTATTGAGAAAAAATTTATATATCTATCTATATATCTATATATATATATATATATATATAGATATATAGATATCCGCATCACGCTGATTATGTAACATCATTCATGTCATGACTTTGCAATACACCATCTGTGTAACGCAGGAATCTTTAATGTGAAGGGCCATAGCCATAAAGAAAAACTCTGCATCTGTTCAGCCCCTAGGGAGTGTAAACATTATTTATTTTTTTTAATTGCAATATTTGATTGATGAAGCTATAAATATTTTTTGTTTTAGAAATATAACAATGACTATAGAATTGCGCACTACTTCATAGTAAAAAGTTAATAAAAAGAGAAAGTTGAAACTTGGGATATATGGATCAACATTGTAATGAGAAAGGAAAAAAAAAAAAATATATATATATATATATATCCGTGTCACGCTGACTATGTAACATCATTCATGTCATGACTTTGGAATACACCATTTGTCTAACGCAGGAAACTTTAATGTGAAGGGCTGTAGCCATAAAGAAAAACTCTGCATCTGTTCAGCCCCTAGGGAGTGTATAAATTGTTTTTTTTTTTTTTAATTGCAATATTTGATTGATGAAGCTATAAATATTTTTTTTTTAGAAACATAACGATGACTATAGAATTGCGCACTACGTCATAGTGAAATGTTAATAAAAAGAGAAAATATAAGATTTCAATATTTTGTGCCAAAATTTTGGATGTGGTTGATTGTGATTAGTAGGTAAAAAGTGGCGAGTTCATGTGAAAGTAACAAACATGAGATTTGAATTTAAAGTTGTGTACCTAATTTTGATGTTGCCTAAAAATTTTGGTGATTGTCATCCAACATTGGAAAATATTTCAAGCAGTAAATCTATCGGTAATTCATGTTGCATGCTCATTTTTGTGATTGTGGAGTGTATTTTTATGCTATTTTTGGTGTGTATTTTTTGTTGTTGTTTTGTTCTATAATTTATAGTGTTTTGATTGTTGTATGGATGAGTGATTGTTGAATTTATTTACACTTATTTTTAATTATTTTTTTTTGGGTTTTTTTTTTTAATAGAAGCCTTTCATATACCCTTCTCTATAATCTAAATCCTATAAATTATGTTTGACTGTTCAGTGTTCATTTGATTTTTTTTTTAGCATATTTTATTTTTTTCATTTTCCATTTTCTTTGGGGCTTTTCAAATAATCAAGTGGCTTTTGCCCTGCCAGCCATCAACTTTAAGTAAATAATCTGGTGGATGTATCTAATAACATAATGTTAAATCAAGTTGTATAGGATGTTAACTTTGTCTGATAGTGAAATGAAGGTTAGTTGGAACTTGGACACACTTGGATATTTTGTAATTATGAGGAGCAATGGGCAACCTGTTTACAATTTTTGTGTCACAATTGATGATGCTACCATGGCTATATCACATGTTATAAGGTATTGCGTCCAACCTCCTTAAAATTAAGGGAAATTTGCTATTTACCTGTTTGTAAACATAGTAATTTTACCATCTCTAATTTTTAAATTTTCTTTATCCTAGTCGTGGTCCATGTTATGTTAAGACATCATATTCTTTCAAAACTTGCATTTTCAGGGCAGAGGAACATTTTTAAGGCAGGCACTAATATATAAGGTACTGTCAAAAATCTGAACCTTTTTCTTGCTTTTGGGTTTTTTTTTTTTTTTTTTTTTTTTTTTAACAACAGAGAGAAACTGGTTGTGGTCTCTATACATTATTCTACTACAGGCTCTGGGATTCTCAATGCCTTCTTTTGCAGCAAAGTAAATTACATCAAGTGGGGCTTTAGCATCATTTAAGGTAGGATGCAATTTACTCCGTAACTAATAAAAGAATTAAAATTTAGCTTTCATTTGAAAATTATGAAAAGATAATAGAACATTGAACAATGAACGTTACTTTTATTAATTACGGGCATAATGCATAACCTTATTATTGTCAATATTATAATAAAATTAAAAACATTATTTGTGACGCAGAGTCATCCCTTATTCAAAGGCCAATGCGTTGCTTTGGAGGAACTTCAAACTATACCTGCTCCCACATTTGGTATTTCAAGTTCAACTACTGCTCTCCATCAAAAAAAAAAAAAAAAAAAAAATGTCAATTACTGCTTTTAGCTTCCTTGTGATCTATCTTCCTATGTTTTCTTTCACTGACCAAGAAGGAATTGCCGAAGCAATCCGTTTTGGTATTGCACGAAAGATCATTGAATTATTGGGCTCTGCTACTTTCAAAGAGATCGGATCCACTGTTCAAGTTGTGTAAGGTTTCCATGTGCAAAAGCGAGTCACTTTGTAATTAAACTTAAATGAGTGAATTTCATGTAATAGGAGTAGCTATAGGTGGTGGCTGGTATTGATTTTATTAGTGGTTGTGCTTAGTTGGACACCAATTTGATTTTCCCAAAAGATTTATTATTAATGAAGCAAAGTCTTTTATTTGACTTTTTTGGGACAATATGAAGATATAAGAACCTTGAAATAAGTTCATAAAGGGAAGAAAATATAAAAGTCCAATATCATTTGCGTCTTTGAAGTTTCTTCTTTTTTGATGACTTGTGTTTTGTAGCTTTTCGACGATTGATTAGATCTCGAAGGAACATGTTATCGTCGCTTGGTTCCGCATCTTCAACATTAGAGGCAGAACTCATTGATGGGATGGCACCATTATTGTGTTCTTGTTTTGATATTTTTTCATCATTATTTGTGCTTGTTAATGGTTTTGTATCCAAAACTTCAAATTTGTTTTTCTCAGAAGTTTGGTCTACGTTTTTCTTGACTTCATAATTCTCCAATGCTTCCTACACCAAAGAATGTTTATTAAAGTACATGGTAGATATTTTTTTTGAATGAATTTGCAAATAAATGTAGAAGTAGAAAGCTTACTGTTGTGATATCACCATTTGGTTTTCTTTTCTTTGGGTGGGTCAATTGGATCATTATTTGCGCCTGTGGATGGTTTTGTATCATGTAACGACCCTACCCCACCTGTGTAGATATTATCCGCTTTGGGGCCTTATACCCCTCATGGTTTTGTTCTCTCCTAAAGCACACAACAGTGGAGGAAAAGGCCTATACACATTAAAGGAAGGTCACTCCTTATAAGCACATCCCCATGTGCTTCCCTAGGCGATGTTGGATTCCATGGATTGCAAGACCCCCTTTTGGGTCACTACAATCCACCCCCTTACAGGCACACGCATCTTCGTGTGTGGGACCCACACTTTTGGTTAGGGCATGGCTCTGATATCATCTGTAACGGCCCAAGGAAAAGTGCTAGCCACATCTGCGCTATACCTCAAAAGAACTAGTCACAATTGAGGCATTTTGTAGTTGTTAATAAAGCCCAGATCTACCTAGTAAATACCTGATGTGGGACTCATCACATACCCACACATATCACACAATCAATCAAATTGGGATATCACAATCTCCCTCACTTAAATCCCTAATGTCCTCGTTAGGGCCCACTCTGTGGGTAATGTCTCTAAGCCCACATGGGATTACTGGGCCGGCTTTGATACCATATGTAACGACCCAAGGAAAAGCGCTAACCACATCTACGCTATACCTCAAAAGGATTAGTCACAATTGAGGCTCCTTGCAGTTGTTAATAAAGCCCAATTCAACCTAATAAATACCCGATGTGAGACTTATCACACACCCATACACATCACACAATCAATCAAATTTGGGTATCACAATCTCCCCCACTTAAATCCCTAACGTCCTCGTTAGGGCCCAGTCTGTGGGTAGTGTCTTTGAGCCCATAACCCACAGGTCCTAAGATCGAAACCTAGCTCTGATGCCATCTGTAATGATCCCACCCCACCTGTGTAGATATTATCCGCTTTGGGGCCTTATACCCCTCACGGTTTTGTTCTCCCCCAAAGCACACAGCAATGGAGGAAAAGTCCTCTACACATTAAAGGAAGGTCACTCCTTATAAACACATCCCTATGTGCTTCCCTAGGCGATGTGAGATTTCATGGATTGCAAAACCCCCCTTTTGGGTTACTATAATCCACCCCAATACAGGCACATGCATCCTCGCATGTGGGACCCACACTTTTGGCTAGGGCATGGCTTTGATATCATCTGTAATGACCCAAGGAAAAGTGCTAACCACATCTGTGCTATACCTCAAAAGGACTAGTCACAATTGAGGCACCTTGTAGTTGTTAATAAAGCCCAGATCTACCTAGTAAATACCCGATGTGGGATCATCACACACCCACACACATCACACAATCAATCAAATTGGAATATCAAATTGCACTGGCTTGTAACTCGAGCAAGGGTTTCAAAGAGATGGAACAATGATTTGATTCACTTGGTAGGGTCAGTAGGCACAAGAACCTGGCTCTATCTGTAACAACCCCGCCTCAATTGTGTAGATATTGTTTGCTTTGGGGCCCATATCCCACACGGTTTTTTTCTCCCCCAAAGCACAAAGTAGTGGGGGAAAAGGCCTCTACACATTGAAAGGAGATCATTCCTTATAAACACATTCCCATGTGCTTCCCTAGGCGATGTGGGATTCCATAGAATGCAAAACCCCCCTTTTTGGATCACTACAATCCACCCCCCTTACGGGCACATGCATCTTCACGTGTGGGGCCCACACTTCCGATTAGGGCATGGTTCTGATATCATCTGTAACGATCCCACCCCACCTGTGTAGATATTGTCTGCTTTAGGGCCTTATACCCCTCACAGTTTTGTTCTCTCCCAAAGCACACAACAGTGGAGGAAAATGCCTCTACACATTGAAGGGAGGTCATTACTTATAAACACATTCTCATATGCTTCCCTAGGCAATGTAGAATTCCATGGAATGCAAGACCCCCCTTTTTGGGTCACTACATATCAAATACTTCAAATGCGTTTTTGTCAGAAGTCTGATCTTGAGTTTCCTTGATTTTATCATTTTGCAGTGGTTCCTAAAAAACAATATGTAGTTTAAAACATAATATTTGGATTTGCAAATAGGCTTAAGTTTTTAATAGTTGACAGCTTACTATTGTAATATGATCAAGTTTCATTGCCGTTTCGTCATTTGAAATGTTGTCAAACACCTTTTAAATTGTATATAATTCCCATCCTTCCTTCCAATTATAGTTGTTAAGTTTTAGTTGGAATACAAATGTTTTTCCAATGAGCTTCTCTATTTCATTTGGTAGGGTGGAATTTGCATTCATCTGATAAAATATTAAATGTTGTGAAAGACCGCGCCCCCGGCCTGTTTTTATAATGTTGGGCCAAACTCACGTAAATGGGTGGAGTCGTGTTATTGTCTCTCAAAATGAAGGTTCGATTAGTTATATTTTCCCCTTTAGATTAAGGGTTTTACAATGGAGTCGCCACTTATTTAATTATTGGGATAAATAAGAAAACCAAAATTTAAAAATTCCTCATTTTGTTAATTTTCAATTGAATTTACATTGATCATAGGAAAATTACATGGTTTTGGTCCTAGATACAATCTAAGATAAAATACATAGCTTTGTTTCCTATTTACAATCTAGAAATTGAAAATTACAAGGATAAACATTGGTCTATCAATCTTTGATTTAAGTTCGGAGGCTATGTTACAAGGTGGGAAGATATTAGGCACCCACCTTACCTGGTGAAACCGGTCTTCTAGAATATGGTGGCCAATGTTCATATCATATCATCCAATATGCTAATCAATTTGCATGTTGAATTTAATGTGTGTGCATGTGATGAACCCTAATTCAATTTATTAAGCATTGCATTTGGGATAAAAAATAAATTCTAGTGAATGTGTGTGTATGGTGATATCCTAGATTTAAGGATTTGAAAGAATTATGAAACAAACATGTTTTTCATATTTTTGATGTGGATTTAAGATCAAAACTAGTGCTTATGCATGAACATGTGGTGAACAACCAAAAACATGTGAAGAATACATAAGAACATTCAAACATATTCAAGAGAATTTAAATAATTACTATCATGATTTAATCCTAAATTCTCATCATGGCAACACAAAAAACAAGTTAGGGAAATGAATTATACCTTCATGCAATATTCATACGGTGGAGGAGGAGACTCTTGGTAGAGGTCCTAAAGGTGGAGGAAAAGAAGAGTTAGGAGAGGAAGAGTGAGTCTCACTCAATACCTTGAGTCTCAAGAAGACCAAGATATGACAAGACTACTCAACTTCACTAGAACTCAAGCGAGGAGAAGAGAGGGGGTTTTTTGTGTCTTGGAATGAAGGAGAGGGGGGGTTTATATAATAGTGGTAGAGGAAATATAAATGGAAGACCATTTAATGAGGATTAAGAAAGAATCATGAACCTAGACCTCATTTTAGCCTTTGGGGAAATCTGGTGCATTAAATGTGAAGATTGATGAGAGTGAGGAGCAAGTAAAATTCGGTTTTCCCGTAGCTGCAGTAACAATTTCGAAAAATCATATCTTACTCAATTTTGATTGGAATTGTCTCATTATTGTGCTCAAATTGAAGCCCCGGATATCTAGTTTCTGGGAAAATTAACCTCATTCATAGATTCAAAATATTCTGAGAGATATCGATGAAATGGTGAGCAAAGGTCATTTGTTAGAAAATGGTTTCAGCACAATTAACATTAATAGGTCCCAAATTAGCTTCCAATTAACATTAAATGGCTCCAATCACTCCCATTTTAGACTAAATTGATTCCAAATTTACTCTAATTAAAAGATAATTGCACAAATTACTCATTGAATAATTAATGTTTAACTATCTAGTTAATTAGGTATGTGCAACCATACCATAAAATGTAGTTCTAACCAATCAAATTATGATATTGTAGGAGGCAAAAATTTGTCAAGCCAATTACAAAATGCCACATCAAAGTTTAGTGGCAAATTTGAAATTAATGTCATTAAATTAATTAAATTAGATAATGACATGTGTCATCCAAATTGGAATCACATTGGCATATCAAAATTTGCTATGTGTCATTTGGCCCACAAGATAAAGATAAATTTTCTATTCAAAATTGGTAGATAATTATCTTTATTAAATAAATTAAATAGAGATAATTATTTATCTTTGTTGATTATTATTTTTATCAAAATATGATCTTTATCAAAATAGATAAATAGAGATAATTATCTCTAAGAAGAATTTGGACCAATCAAAAGTCTGCTACATACTTTCAAGCATATCAATTCATAGTGGAGCTTATCCTCTAAAATCATTATAAATAAAGGACATCCCCTCTCATTTTCAACACCAAGTTTTCAAGAGGCCTAAATTCTGGAGAAATTCCGACTTAAGAAACTTTGAAGAACTTGAAGAACATTCGAAGAACTTGAAGAACTTGAAGGACAATAAATCTCTAATAAGCTCGAAACTAGAGATTTATTGTGAAGACCGATTAATCCATCTTCCAATTAAAGTCAAGAAAATTCTTGTTCGAGTCAAATTCAATGAAGATAGAATCAGAGAGTATTCTTTTGTAAAAGAATCGAAATAGAGATTGTACTCATTATACATCAATACAAATTTATATTTGCAAACCTATTTCTTTTCAATTGTTTGATTTTCTACAATTGAGAAAAAATTGTGTTTACAGACACATCATCGATCTCAAATTGATTATACTTATAACCAATTGAAATCAATTGTTTATAATCACATATAGTCGGACTCAATTTGTGATAGTGCATCTCAACCATTAAAACTTGATTTGATGATAACTTTCAATCTGATGGTCTGATTAGGGCTCATGACCAATTGATTTGATTGTTACAACATCAAGATCATTTTGGTGAAATGAGATTAAAAATCTAATGATTAGAATCAAGATGCATATTTTCAAGGTGAAATTACCCTTTTACCCTCCATGTGAGGTTAAATGTGGGTTGCAAAATAGGGTGTCAACAAATGTAATTTTGTATATTCTTTTCAAATTAAATGAAAGATAATATATATAAATTGTATGGTCTTACAGTTGCATATTTGTTTGATAGTTCTCTTGTTGTTGTGTGCAGTAATTTTTCAGCTTCCTTGTCAAACAAAATAAATATAGCACGTTGAGTTGAATTCTATACTTGCATGTATAAATATATAATTTGTTTCATTTTTGTTTGATAAATATATATTTTTTTTGTTTTATGTTTACATATATTGAATGATTCTAAAATTGGTAATTTATATTTTACCTTGGAATTGGAAAATTAGAGTTACTTTTGCAATGGCTGCACCAAAATCATTTTCAGATTTAACTTTTTTGTTGCACTTTGTGCATCCGATATAGTACCATCTAAAGTTTTTTTTTTTTTCAATATTTTCAATTGTTGCAAGGCAAGTGAAGACATTTTCCTACAATATAAAAAGGAAAAAAGAAATGTATTTAGTGTTAAGCTTATTGAGAACTAAATATATTATTGGTCTAACGTTATTGGGAAAAAAATGTTGATTACCTAATCATCTGACGTCCATTCCAAGGATGTTATTTGCTTGATTGTTCTTCTATTTTGTGTGATTCTTTTTTCAACTAATATTTCTTGCTTGAATTGTAATGCCTTCAATTTCAGTCTTTTCCACATTTCTTTGATGGTAGAAGATTTAATTCAAAACATAGCGAATAATTATTTGATATGAAGATTGCATTGTACTAAATAAAAGTATCAAGATTATTTTTAAAATAATAAATTAGAATAAAAGTTTGGTATGGAAAATCTAAATACCTCTCAATCAATGTTGCAATTTTAGGTATTTCTAAATTGATGTACACTTTTGTTGCACTTGTAGATCACAAATAGTGTTCCCCTGTATTTAATAAAAATATGTTAATTATGTAAAAGAAAAGATATGTTTAAAAGAAGTTATTACCTCTAAATGTTTTCACAATAGTAGATGTCACTATTATGACAAAGGGTCCTAGATTGTTGGTGTAAAAATTGTCCTCAATTTCATTTGATGTTGGTCCCCAGAGAGTAATTCTTATTTGTGGCAAACAAATATGTAAGTGATAAAGAGTTTGAAGTAGTATTATGCAATGAATCCATATGTACATGCTAAAGCATACTCTAGATTTATGATATCTATATTTCTCATTGGGACTGTAGATCCTTGAACATGAGCATTTTCTAGTGGTCCAACACCAACTATTTTTCCAATGATGTTTGCAGCAAATAAAGATGATTAAGTAATTTGAAACATAATTATTTGAAAATAAATTTGACACTTTTTAGGCTACCTGTCAATTGTTTGTTATTGTCAAAGCGATCCACAATTGTTCGGTAATCAACAAAGTCAAATTTATGCTGAGAGATAGTAATTTCAGCCTCTTTTAGCTCCACAATAACTGTTGTGTGTAGAAAGTTTATTTCCTTGTCTTTACTTATAGGCCGATAGCTATCTTTTTCCTTGTAAGTATCTACTCGAAAATTGGATAGTGAATATAATTGTCCTTCTCATAGTTGTGCCTGAAACTTCTTAACATTGTTTTTTTGAATTGTTGCGTGTATTGTGTCATCCTGGCACTTAAATAAGTAAATGAGACCTGAGATATTTCCAAATAAACCAAGGTAAAATAAAATAGCTTTTTTGGCTGTAAAATTATAGCACTATTATAATATACTTGAAACAATAATATTATCCAACTGAGATTCAAGCTACCTAAATATCAAAGAAAATTCATCTCAACATGAATGCCCCCCTCCCCAACCTTTCCAAATGAGAAAAAAAGAAAAAAAGAAAAAGAAAAAAAGAATTTCAACTTTAGTAGCAAAATTTGGATTTACCAAACCTAGGTGTCTAAAAATTCCAAAAGTCTGACCTCAAATGAAAGAAACTCACAATCTTAATTCAAAATTTATTAATATTTGTGTAAGGTGATAGATTTCTTTTTTTTTTTTCCCCTAAAAAAATCAAGTCCAAAACTTGATTTAAATTAAAGCCATAAGCGTTAACTTTCATTCACTTCACTATATTGGGCTTCCATGCTCAATTTTATCGGTTTAATAAAATTTCTCCCTAATTCACCATATACTTGTATTTAGTCTAAAATACAATAGAAACTCACATACTTGACATCCAATGACTCCCTAAAATCCGGCCATACCCACTCTTAACAACCACTCAAACTCCAGTATACCACTATCAAACTACTTCCCTCTGTCATGGAATATAACCAATTGAGAGAGAAGAAAACTCACCTTTAAATCCCCTTGGAATGGATGAAACGTGCCACCAACACTTTATACTTCACTACCTCAAAGTCTTACATTCTTCCAATAAGCCACAACACGTTAAAAAAATGAGACATGAGATATTTCCAAATAAACCAAGGTAAAATAAATTAGGTTTTTTGGCAGTAAAATTATAGCACTATTGAAACAATATTCAGGCAATATCACAAACACATCAATGGCATGCCAAGGATGCTCATCTAATATAAACACAAACAAACGAAAAAAAAGGGTCTCATATTAATATAAATAGAGCATAAAAGTTTTGCACCCAAAAAAAAGAATTGAGATGTAGAGATACCTCAACCAAAGCAGGGAGGTTCTGTCACTATTTATAAACCGTGTGGAAAGGAATAAAGGGAGGAAGGAAATCAGATAGGCAGCCGTTACTGAGAAACGATAGAGAAGGTAAGTGGGTAGCTTTCAAACTCTCTATTTTCTCACACAATACCTGAAGGCTTCAACGTTGTTGTTGTTGTTTTTTAGGCTTTTTTTTTCTCTCTCTCTCTACGTTACATACTTCAAACTCTCTCTCTGTTCACGTTTCTATTTGGTCAAGAAAAACCCTGAACGCTTCCCCTTTTTTTTTTTCCTTTTTTTTTTCTTCTTCCAAACCGACTTGAACGTTTGATATTTTTAATTTCTTTTTCCTTTAAGCTGAATTGAAAAGGCCTTGGGTCGGGCTTGATAGTGGAACAAATAAATAAGAGGTGGGTTGGATTAATTATACAAATTTATTATTGGGTGATAGTAGGAGTAAATAAATAAGTAGTAGGCTGCATTTATAGGGCTGGGATTTATAGGGCTGAAAATTGAAAAAACTATTTTAAAATTGAAGGAAAAATTATATATATATATATATTTTTTTTTAAATGACGTGGCAGCTGATGTGATGCAACGTGAGAACAGTAGCATTAAACGCTACGCTTCAGCTTTTAGTAATATATTGATTGATGATGATTTATTATGATTGGTAATTGAATGGTTGTATTGTGATAATTGAGATACTTGTTGCTAGGACTTAGCAAGAAAAGAGCTACTAGTTCAAAGTATTTTAAAGTACAGGTCATCAAGGAAACGACTGTTGGTTAGAGGCTTCAGAGGAAAAATGAAAATCATTGATGCAATAAGTGTTAAGAAACAGTTCTTCTGGTACATTGATAATAGTTCACTTTCTTTTGTTCACCCAATTTTATTCAATTTTACATATTATCTAATAAAAACAATACAAAGAGTGAGATGTTTGAAGGTGACCTCCAATAGTGTTGCATGCATAAGAAAATGAAGCAGACCATATATACAATATAAGCGCTTCAATTCAACCACCAGAGTAACCCATCATTGGAGAGTCCCCAATGGCTTTTTATATGTGTACCATTTTGCAATGACGAGAAAAACTCCCAAATTCAGCACACTCAGCACGGCCAAGAGCCAAAAGAAGTAATCGACATGACCATAATTTAAACTGTCCGGTATCCATCCAAGCTTCCCATGCCTAGTACTCACTTTGGTAACAATGGTTACAAGTAGAGTGCTCAAGTAGTTCCCTAGTGCCACAGTGGTTAGTGAGAGAGCAGAGCACAAGCTCCTTGTGGCATCAGGTGCTTGCTCATAAAAAAACTCCAACTGCCCAATGAATGTGAAAACTTCTGCACATCCTATGAGGAAATACTGAGGAACTTGCCAGAAGATGGACATAGGAATGTGCTCAAGTGTATAGTAGTTGTGTTTTCTAACAGTCTCAAGTCTTTCAAGTTCCAAAATTGCTGCAGATACCATGACAAAGATGGATATGATGAGGCCAGTGCCCATCCTCTGGAGTTGAGTTAGGCCATTTTTGTGACCAGTGCATTTTCTAGCAACTGGGACAATGATTCGATCATAGACTGGGACCCAAAAAAGGACACTAAGTGTGTCGAATATTGAAAGAGATGCTGGTGGGATCTCGAAGTTAGAGGGACCAACGTGAATATCCATGGTGTTGCCTTGCAACACAAATAAAGTGCCCATCTGACCATAGACAGTGGCAAAGACGATACCCGTGGCCCATATAGGAAGCAATCGTATAATGGCTTTCAGCTCCTCAACTTGGGTAACTGTGCAAAGTCTCCATGGGTCTACTGCAACCTTTACGTAATCTGTTGGTACCTTCACGGCTGCCTTGTCAAAGAACCTAAAGAATACAATATTATGTAAGGATTCATATAAGTCAGGGAAATAGGGGATGCTATAAAAAATGAAAACAGAACCCACCCAAGAAATGGAAAAAAGACTGTCTTACATTTACACACAAGCATTATGGGGTATTCTAGTTTGATCTGTAATATGGACTTGAAATCCTTAAGTTTCGATTCTCACAGCAATGGGATTGTTGTTGCAATTTTGAAGCATTAACTGATTACATTCTAGACATTGAACTGGGGGATTCCTATGCTTTTCTTTTTCCTTACTTTCTGTTTGCTTTTGAAGAGAGAATGAAAATTTACAGTTCTTCATTAAGAGATGTTACTTTATTCAGCTAAAGAATTAAGATTAGAAAAATCCCGACAAACTAGAGGGGCAGGCTGATTTTGCTCCTAAAGTACGCCAACCCTGTTGGATGGGAGGTCCTTACCCCAGGACAAAGCTATGAAGGTGAGGAAAACTGATTTCGAACTTCTTGCATATTGACTCTCACTGGTAAGCTAAGCTTTTTACTTTAGAAACTTACTTGAAATCTTTTGTGCGCTCAAGCTTTCGGCTTCCTCTAATAGCAGATTCTGCATCAGCAGTCTCATACAAAACAACAGACTTGTCAGCAGGTACTTCAACCCGGTATTTTCTAATGGATGCTACCACCACCTGACACATTCGTGTCAGAGCGCTACCCCCAGGTTTCTGGTTCCTATACAACCAGGGGCGGCCCAACATAATGTGGGGCCTAAGGCGAAAAATTTATGCGGGCCTTTAATATGTAAATATTAATTAAACAAAATTATTTAATACTAATCAAATTAAGGTTAATTTAATACATTAAATACATAAATAATACCAACTAGACTAATGTTAATTTCATATAAAGAATTGAATATCATAGTTGAATTATAAATATTAATAAAAAGAAATAAAAATATATTGCGATTGAAAAAGATACTTTATTTTGGATATAAGATGATGCATAGTTAAATAAAGTTGTAATCTAATTTTTAATTTTATATTTTGATTTTAAGAGAGAGAGATATATTATTTGGTGTGTGACTTTGTAGGATATTAGTTTACAAAAATCAAAGTCTCAAACTATCAAGGGAGATTAATCTATAATTGATAATTTAACATATTTGCAACATCTTTTTGAAATATTTTAGGGTTTCAATTGAGTTAAATTTTTATTAGTCTCGTAATTTGAGTCTTAATAGAAATGAAAAAAAAAAAAAACTTTAATTAAAAACACTATAAAATGTTCAAAATATAATGTGACGTTGTCTCTCATTGATGAACTTTATCAATTTAACTAATGAATGTTTATATCACTTTTTTGTAATTAATAACATAACAATTTGTAAGTCAATAGTAAAATTTGTATTATCCTTAACATCACTAATAAAAAAAATGTACAACCTTTAGAAAATATATATTTAGTTTTATAAAAATTTGGGCTTTTAACTATGAAAAGTAGGGCCTTTTTTTCTAAAAAAATTATTGTTTTTTGGTGGGGCCTTAGGCCTAGGCCTAACTTGCCTAGGCCTTGAGCCGGCCCTGTATACAACCTTGTACCTGAAAAGAAGCTCACTACAGCAATTGCCATGGTCACTGCTGGGATGCCAAAGCCCCATCCCCAACCTACATTGTCTTGTATCCAGACCAACAAGGAAGAAGCAATGAGAGCACCAACATTGATTGAAAAATAGAACCAATTGAAGAAAGACGATTTGTGTTTCTTCTCATCCTCATTGGAATCATCAAATTGATCAGCTCCATATGATGAGACGCAAGGTTTAATCCCACCAGTGCCAAGTGCAATCACGTAAAGTGCTAGAAAACACACTGCACTTTGTGTAACTGTTGCATGGCAATCTTCTTTTCCAGAACACGTTGGCTTTAGGCCGGGGACTGATGCTGACAGTGTCAAAAGTGTCATCCCCTAGGTAAAATTGAAAACGATTTCATCATTTAATGAGCAAGAAACTCGAAGATAAAATGCTCTGAAAACTTGGGTCAATTTTTTTGAGAATCTGAATTATATATGATTGTAAGCCTGGGTAGAGTTGATAAAAGAGGAATAGAATCCTCTCAATTTCAAATGAAACAGTGTACATGCAGCGTCATCAATTAAAATTTTAAATGACGAGGCATATATAAATCTATAGATTTGTAATATTAATTTGAACCATAAAATGAATCTATTTGAAAAAAGGGATATTGGAACTGAAATAGGGGAAGAAAAGATTTATTTATCTTTGTACTTTTTCCCTAGCAATTAGGATATGTTTCCTGATGAAGTGTAATTTCAAACTTGTCTATCAAGTAACACCGAAAGCAGAAATCATTCCTAATTTTAGATACCCCATAATGAATGCAGTGTTGAACTCAGTATGCACTTCACCATGATGACTCTTAAATACACATATAGGCTGCAAAGCTTAAGTTTCAAGCGAACCAGACTTACGAAAACATAGATAATGGAGAAAATGGCAATAGTCCAATATCTTCCAAGGTAGGAATCAGCAATGAATGCGCCGATCAATGGGGTGATGTAGCATGTTCCACCCCAATTCGAGACATTTTTAGAAGCAGTAGCACTGTGCTGATGTAGTTGATTCTTAAAGTAAAGCACCAGGTTGGCGCTCATCCCGTTGTATGCCAATCTTTCGCAACATTCATTTCCTGTTGATGAAAGTTTAAACTGAAGAGCATCTTATCCAAAGCATAACTAGATTTACTAGTAGTATAAGAAGATGGATTGTAAAATATATACCAAGAATAAAGGGACAGGCCTTCCAGGTTCCAGTTTTGCTTCTATCAGCTGGATTTCCATGGTGATCTACGGTCCCATCTTTCGTGTACTTTTCATCATCTTCTCCCATGGTTTTTCAGAAACTTCTTGTGTTTGCTCACTCTTTTTAGGGGATTTACTCAAAAGCCAATCAACTCAGAACTTGAGGTTGAGCTAATAGTACACTAAATAAGAACCACAAAGTACATTAATTAGAATAATTATTATGGCATACCAGACTTGTTGCATAATTGGAACAAATATCCTACGGAGTCTGGCATAATTGGAACAAATATCCTACGGAGTCGATTTCATGGTTCAGACTTTTGTATTTAGATCTAACAGTGTATACTGTCATGTCATTTAATACTTGAAATGATGTGGCACTAGATATCCCTTTAGTTTTGTAATATATCTAATATGAACTATAAAATAAAGGATAAAGTTTCTCTCCAAACTAATTTAAAAAGAAACCCTTAAAACACCCACTAAAAAATTAACATATTTATATATTTTGAAAATATAATTGTTAGGTTGCAAATTTTTTATGTTATTAACATGTATGTCAAATTTCATTCAAATTAAATGCTAATTATTATTTGATCCATAAATGAATTTTTTATGTGTAATTTATGACTATAAAAGTTTGAAATTTAAATATTTGATTGATGGCATAGCTATCAATTCATTGATCGTTCTTCTTGAAATTTTGCAAGGGTGAAGAATATTAATAAGAAAATGCAATCTAGTTGTACATTTTTCAAAATTCACATCCAATAAGAAGAAAAAAGATATATATAATGAGAGTTTAAAAGGTTTCTCTCCAAACTTGTCCTAAAATAAATCCAATTCAAATGGAGCCTATTCTAAGTAGCTTTGCAAATTAACTGCTGGCAATTGGCACAGTGAAAAGCCAATATCATCCTGATTCATAGTCACACAGATGAACAGGAGGACAGAAGTATAGGAAAGAAAGTTTAGAAGTTTTTAGAATTTAGTTCAGAATATTCTCTGCTTCCTTTGGGAATTATCAAGAAGCCCCAATCAATTGTCAAGATGGATCTTAGGCTACACACAGTCTAATATATATATTTACAGTACGTAAAAGCAATGAGATAAACTGTAGATGGGATTGGAAACTACCGTAAGAAAATCACAAACTAGACACAGAAATTATACATTTGGCTTTTTCTTGAATGAATGATATGTACCAATTCATGAAACCAAAGATTACCATTTACTAATTCAAATCTCCTCCTTCCACTCAAAAGACAAAACTCACTCATTAATAAAAGGATATGAAAAAACTGGGATGTGGGGCAAAGCATCAAACCTGGTACTTTCACAGTTCATCCTATGTACCCAGAAAGAAAAGCAGTAGATGCCTCTTATACACACCACAGACTCTGTAGTCAGAGCCACAAGATATGGAATCTGGACTGTAATAGCTACTCTCTAATGGTCAAAACCCATGATATGAAAAGTAGTATATACCATTAGTATTAGAAAGATTACGTCGCTTTGCTTTGAATCTTATGACTATTAGAAAGATTACGTGGAGTTTTAGACGTCGGTTTGGTTTGGTGTGTCTTGGCGGCTAGTTTAAGTCAGCATGACCATGGGCTCACTAACGGCTTGTATGAGTGCAAAAGCTGTAAGAGATGGGTAATTAATGGATACCCTCAGAGTGCCATAAAATGTATACTCTCTCATTCATATAATTGTGAGTTTCACTAATTAAATTTATTATTAGATCCACAATTCATGTATGAGGAAAGAGGAGTACGCATTTATTGTACTCTCGAAGTACTTAATAATTTTGCGTAAGAGAGTGGGGCTAATTGCTAATATCTAGTCTCTCATTACTGCCCAAAAGAAATCTAATTGCAGATGGACGACCGGTTTATTTGCTGCTCTTCAGTGTTCACTCTTGAGTCTTGATTAGAAAAATGAGGATAGGGGTGTCATCAACTCATCGTCACTACTCATACAAATAAGGATGGATAGGGTGTTATCATAACCCATCATCACTAAGTGCTTTAGGTGGGTGTGGAAAGGGGGCACTTTTGAGTGAAATTGTGGTGTGCCTTTCTGTTAGAACCTCTTTCCCTTTTTCTTGTGTGTGTGTCTGTTTCTCAAAAATATAAATAAATAAATAAATATATATATATATATATATATATATATCTTCATAGTATAAGCAACAATAAGCCAAAATAAAATTTGTAATTACCGACAAGATGATCAATTATGATTGGTATATGATAAAAATTGTGTCAATATTAGACCCGCGTAAGTGATGTGTCAACAATAAATTTCCAACTTAACAAGTTGTGAAAAGAGTTGTTCCTGGCAATACATAGCAAAGCGAAGGGCTCCATTGTGAACTAGATCAGTTACCAAATGCAAGGAGCCGTGCCGAAAGTAAAGGCAGCAAGTTAAGAGTTGAAAGTAATCATAAAAAAAAAACTCAGCAAAAAAGAAGTAATCATAAAAAAAAAATTAAAGAATTGAAAGTTGAAAAGTCGGAATAAGGAAACCAAGTTTGGCAAGGCAATGTTTTTAGTTTTTACATACACACAAGCTAGAAGGGAAAGCTATTTTTAGTTTTTTATTTACTTTGACTGAGAGTGAGACAGAACCATAACATTAAATGGATGAATATAATTCTTTACCTTATTCACCTTATGCAATGTTAATGTTCATCCAACACACTGCACAAATAAACAAGAAGTTTTAACTTTCAAGGCCTTTTATGAAATCTGTTCTAATTGAAGCTTTAATTGGAAAAAGTGAGGAGGCTTTGCACGGAATGGACAACTAGGGAGGTTGAGTACAAGAAAGTCCTCCAGCTCTGCATGTGTGCCTACCAGCAAGATTCGAACAGTTTCTTTTATAATAAATCGAATTTATTAATAGTAATTTGTAGATCCATTGTATAATAATTTCATGAACTACGCTGTCACTCATTTATAATAATAATAATAATAATAATATCATTATATGCTTATTTCTCCGTGACGTTGGGTTCACCAATTCTGGTAGTATAGTTCCTATACATTGGCATCAACTAATACTATAATTAAAATTTTTTTGGATTCTTTCAGGTTATTATTTTTTGTTAAAGAAGAGTCATATATATTATAAACAAGCAGTCTTGTGTGTATACTGTATAGTGTAATTCTCTAGTCATTACCATACATACCACAAATTAAGATTCCCTTTTTGTTTTGTTTTTGTTGGTTAAGAACTAAATATGGTTGACTACCGAGGGTTTGAAGTTTGAACTTGATTACTTGAAGAGTTAATATAAAAGTAGGGACATTAATTTATTAGATTCTACCATACTTTTTCTTTTATGCTAAAGATATGTCATCATGTGATATGAGGCCGCTTTAAGATTCAACAATGCCTAAAAAAATGTCACTGATTCAGTGTGAACATCTTCTTTTGGAGGGACCCCCATAAGCTTTGAGAGTGGACATTATTGATTGTTATATAATCTATATATATCTATATATATATATATATATATAAAATCGAAACTTTTGAAACTCCCACAATTTTCCACATCATCATTTTAATTTAAAAAAATTTTAATTTTTAAAAGTAAATAATGAGAGAGTTCTAACAGGAGTCTTTTATATATATATATATATATATATATATATATAAGAGACAAAATCTTTGAAAACTCTAAAGCAATCTCCTCTGTCCGTTTCTACTAAGAGAGAAAACCCTAAACTTCAATTTCTTTGGTACGCTTGCTATTGCTTTTTCTCTTTTTTGTGAATTAGTTTTTTTTGCTTTTGTTTTGTATGGAGTAGTACTTTACAATATAATATATATATATATATATATAGACAAGTATTGTAGTAAGTTTGCTAACTTTTTGTGTGGTTCAAAGATGCTATATTCTATATTATTTTAGATTCTATAACCTTAAGCTTTACCTTATGGAAACATATGAACAAGTTTTCAATTCCTTTTGTGTGGATATTTTCTCACAGCTGTAGAGTAAGATATATGCCCTATATGTTATCTTATGTTTTCTCTTATGGTGTCATGCTTCTTTGTTTATTAATTAAAGATTATGTTGGAAGCCTATATTATTTGCACCTTCAAAGTGTTCGACAAAGTTTGAACCAAAATTTTCATCAATTAGGAAGAATTGGATAAAAAAAACTTAGAAAAGCTTTCCATCCTTACTGAAATTGTCTCGCAATAATGACTTTTTTTTTTGTTTTGTTTTTATAATTTGTAGGTTCTGAATGTTTTGATTTTTAATTTTATTGTCTTTTGAAAGTTTGACCATCTAAATTTTTGGGTTCAATTTTTTGCAATATTTGAAACAGTTTAGCAAATTTCAACTGTTATAACTATGGATTATTCTCTTGAAAGTAACCTATCTTTCTCTTATATTTCTCTATTTGGTAGTCATATATATTTTGTTTTGTTTCAATAATTTCTAGGCAGTGCCAGTAAATTTTCTGCTTTTTTTTCCCCTTTCAAACGTTTTAACATCAGAACTTTTTAGTTATTTTTTTTCAATATCTAAATTTGGCTTATTCATCAAATTGTAACTCAAAAAGATATGAGCAATTCACGCAATAGTATAGTTTCATAATCAATTTAAAATTTTATAAAATTATTTTAGTCTATTATAAATAGGTAAGTTCCTGTGCGTTGCACGGGTTTCCGACTAGTAATGTCAATGTGTAAGCGTGAAAGAAAAGGCCCAGTGTTGTTGTGCGTTGAATTCTAAAACCAAAATGATTAAACGACAAAATAGCCGCACAAGAAGAGGGGGGCTATTCCTTTAGACTAACGCACTGTATTATTGTATTACTATTCTTACACGGTTTGCCTGCCTTGCCGTGTCTAAATTCTTAAACAATAGGCTTAGCTTAGCAAAATGTTAAACAGGAAAAGCCAAGAGAGCTTGTCTCTCTTCCTCAATTTCTCTCCTGTCAAAGTGCCAACTGGCCAACTCTGCAAATTATTGGCATTATTCCAGGCCTCACCTCAGCCTAATTGAACACATAATGATGCTGTGCACGCAATAAAAAGTCACAATAATTTCATAAAGATCTTAAATTAACATGTCACATCTGTGTAAGTTGATATGCTAATTTAAGAATATTATGAATTATTGTAATTTTTTGTAGTGTTGAATACGGGAATCATAATAGAAGATGATCCTTGAACTGCTATAAACTGTTGAGTTGATGGGCTAGATCTGAGACACGTTATATGAGATATTTTCTCATATGTCTTAAGACTTTCGAGTAAATAAATTTTTTGCTTGAATCGGATGAATCCTCCACTTTCGGTCTCTTTGAAAGCGCCACTCTATTATATCTCCTTTGAAAAAGCATCTATTAACTAGTATCACTAATCTTCAATATGATCCAATCCCAAACAGCCCCATCCTCTCCCCTCATATTTTTTCTTGCTTTCTTTATTCTTTCAATTTATACCATGTTTCTTTTGTTTCAATAGAAAATGTTTTACTAAGAAAAATGTTTTTTTAGTGGAAAATATGTTCTAAAAAATACTAATCTGTTTGCACTTGATCATAAATCATAAAATAATCTCAAAACTATTTTATGTTGTTTGGTTCTCACGAAAAATCATTAATATTTCATGGTGAAGGTGGTGACAAAGGCAATAGTGATGGAGGCAGCGGTGAAAAGGATAGTAGCGGTGGTTGTGGTGGTGGTGGTAGTAACGATGTTGGTTGCATAAAAGAATGGAGAGGGTAAGAGTTAAAGGGAATTTTAAATAATAATAAAAAAAAAACATTTTTATTGCCTATTTGTTGGGTTATTTTTTCATTGACATTGAAAAATATTTCTATTGATCAATATTTTCCTTCTTACCAAACTTCAAGAAATACAAAAATATTTGAAAAATAAATATTTTTCATCAAAACAAACAGAATGTTAATATATATATTTTTTTAACATTTAATCTTTACCACATCTTCATAGGATTGTTCATTTAATTTTAATTTGGACACAAGAGGAGTTTGAGTTTATCACCAAATTTGATTATATTTTCAAATTTGGTTCATTTTCTTATCAAATAAACTCAAGCTTGTTCAAAAGCTACTTGATTAACTTATTCTTTTCTCGTATATAATAAACACTACGAGTAAATTTTTTTACCACTTCATACAGGGACGGAGCCAGAACTTGAAATTAGGGGGGTCAATGTTATTGTTAGTTGTGTGCGGTGGCTCTAGCTTTCGGCTCAATTACTTAACAGTTAATGAGTTTTTTTTTTTTTTTTTGAGTGTTTTTTATGTGTGCATCCAGGTATGGACAAAATTATTTTGTTTAAAATTTTTTAAGGGTCAAGTTGTTTGTTTTAGATAAAATTGGTTGATTGAGTTTAATTGTTTTTAGCTTTACTATTGGTAATTTTTGTTGTTGAATAATTTTTTTGGGCTTGTTTATTTTTCTTTAGATTTTAGATTTGACCTTTAAAAGGAGGAAACTACTAGAATTACAAACTTTTTTTTACAAATTATTAATGTGGTGAGTGGTTATTAATAAGTAAAAATGCGATGTAAGTGATGAGCCTAGATGCAAATCAATAAAAGTTTACTACCACAACAGTTTGTAAAAATGTTATAGAAAATTTTGTGGCTAGAGTAGTACTCCTAAAAGAATCAATGATAATATTAAGGGGGTAAAGTGTGACTTTATAGAACAAAATTGCAAAAAATGGTGACTATGTATATATTAATTAAAAAAAAATAGGGGGGGGGGGGGGGGGCAATGGCCCCCCCTAGTCCAAGTCTCTCTCCGTCCCTGCCTTCATAAATCTAGACATCAAAACACTTAATGACACGTGTTTTGACCACAATTTGCTAAGTTATAACTTTGGATCTAATAGACTTGTTATGAACTAGCTTGTTCACAGACACATTATATTTTGTTTGAGCCCGACTTGTTTAACTTTTTTTTTTTTTAATTTTAATTTAATTTTTATAAGAACTTGAATAATAGTTTAGTTACTTAAGTCTAAATTTAGACTTACATTTGACCAATATGCTAAATATACGGGTTGTGTATTATAAATATTAAATTTATGGAATATATGAGTGTGATTTATGTAGTTCAAAAAGTCAATAATCACATTAATTTTATAATAATTCTATGTAGTTTTTTTAAAGATAAATGTAGGATATTATAATAAAAACTGCATTAAGCATGGTAGTACAAATTAGACAAATCCAAAAAATACAACAAGGTCTCTGCTTTTGGAGGGGGAAATTAAAAACAACAAAATCACAACCCCTTTAATTAACAAGAGCATCAAATTTTTTAATAAGCTCCTAAACACATGCTCAATACTACTATGAGGGAAGTTGTTTAACAAATGCCAGCAATAAAAAAAACAATTGTTTATTTGAACATTCCATGAGTGGGAGAATTGAGAGTTTTTTTTTTTTTTGGGTGGGGGGTAGAAGAGAGACAGAATTATTGATTGGGTTGACCAACTTTAAAATGACTAGTCTTGAAATTCAACAAGACACTTTTTAATATTTTTAATGGAAATATCCGAGATTTAAATTCTCTCTTTTGCCAACCATTGAATTGTAATTCCTATATATATATATATATATATATATAACTATTGATTTGTAATAATGAAAACCAATAAAACAAAAACTCAAAAGTATCTATTTCGACTTGTGAGTTACATAACCCTATTTGAGTGGCTAGGTAAAGCCCATTTTTGAGAATCCAAGGCTAGTTTGGTTGAACATTTTAGTAGAGTTGTTTAAAATGGTGTGAAAGCTGAGGTTTAAAAAGTATTATAGACACACGTGTTTTTAGTATTCATAAAACAAAAAATGTGTTTGGTGCTATGTTTCAAATAACATGTTTCAGTATGTGAAAAAACATAATTGTGTGTTTGGTATGTGTATGTTTTATGTTTAAAAAGCTGATAAGCACAGTACAATTTAATATTTTTTATATTTGAGAAGAGAGAAGTCAGTTTATGTTTTGTTTAATCAAGTGGGCCCCATGATTTTCAACATATTTACAAAAATGCCATTAAAAAGCAACTTTTTGAAAATTGAAAACTGGTAGGATGAATTTTCTAAATTTAGTATTTAAACATCCTAAAATGAGCAATATAACTCAAACACTCTAATAAAAAATATTCTTACCAAACGTGTTTTTTTTTTTTTTAGGCCCATAGTTTTTAGTGTTTAAATACTGAAAATTGTTATTCAAACACCCTAACCAAACAAGCTCCAAAACTCGAAGATTACACAAGGTCACAAACCATGACATTAATAGCTCTAAAATTATAATTAAAAAAAAAAAAATGATCCGTATCCCATTGTAGTTCCTCAAGTTCATTGCTACATATAAATTGCAATTCCTCGAACTGACTTTTCAGCTGAATCTTTAAACTTTTTTTGCCATTTTGCCTTTGGAAACTTTTGGCCAAGGTAAATATCTTTATCAAATTATTTTCGAAAGGAAGAAAAGTGAAGAAGCCAATAATGGGTGTTGTGAGCCTGTGGGGAGTATGTTTTTTGGGTTGGGCCATATAATGCTGTTTTTGGAAAGATGTAGGATTGTACTTATGTTTTTGACTCTTTGGGATGGGCCCTATAATCCTGTTGGAAAGACGTAACATTGTAGTACGTATTGGGTTGAGCCATATAATGATGTTGGAAAGATGTAAATGTATGATTCTAATCTTTTAGAAAACAATCATATGAAAATGATAATCAAAGCGTGGTTTAAAACTCTCAAAATCGAAGCCACAACTTATATGATATGTTTATCAAATATAAAATGACCTATTCATTAACAGGGTCTGTTAAATTTGGATCAGAAAAAGGTCCACTATTTTGTAAATACTAGTATCAAGATGGCGTTGTCTTAAAATTCAAGTGATAGTTTAGTGATAATGATATTTTTTGTAATGCAGATATTTGTAATTTGAACTCGTTTACTTATTTCCAAAAATATAAAGGGCTTTCTTTTGACATTTTTAGCACAGCTCGACTCAAGGCTCCAAAAAGGCAAGAACACATTTCTAAAGGATTACTTAGAGGAACAAACGAATCTACAAACTAGATGCTATTAGTGTCTTGAAATTCCAAAATCATTTGGATATTTTTGTTCCAGCCCACCAACTCTCACCCATTTGATTGTTGCATGCAATTGACATCGTAAGAACTAGGAACCAATAACGCTAACTAAATTTATTTATTTTGTTGAGAAAATAATGCTAACTAAATTCTTTGTGCGTCATTGCATGATAATGACACTTTTGGTCACTTACGTATAAATTGGATTTAAATCGGAAAATTAGTTTCATTCATGATTCATGCTACAAACTAGAATAATACTAATAATTTTTTCTTCCAAAAAAAATTTTATTTTCCACCAAAACAAACCTAATATAAATATTTGTTTTAACATTTAATTTTTACCACATCCTCGTAGGATTATAAATAAGCCAACTCAAGCCAAGTATTACATGTTTAGGATTATTCATTTTATTTCAATTTGGTCACAAGCCAAACTTGAGTTCATCATCAAATTAAATTATATTTTCAAATTTGGTTCATTTTCTTTTTAAATAAACTCGAACTTGTTAACAAGTTATTTAATTAACTTATTGTTTTCTCATATATAATAAACACTACAAGTACAAGTAAATGTTTTTACCCCTTCATAAATCTAGACTTCAAAACACTTACATGACACATGATACATGTTTTCATCATAGTTTACCAAGTTATAACTTTGAACCTAATAGGCTTATTACAAGCTTGTTCACAAATTCATTATATTATGTTTGAGCTCAACTTGTTTAATAGAGTTTTTTTTTTTTTTATTCTATTATTTTTATGAGGACTTGTTTTATATAATTGAGTCTAAACTTAAACTTGCACTTGGTCAATATGCTAAATATACGTCATATTTGTTGTGTATTCTAAATAGAGCAAGAATTTGCTGCAAACTAAGTTGTAGCAATTCTTGCAAAATGCACGTGTTAAGTAGCCATTTGGTGAAAAATTCAATCTTGACATGGAAGTTTTTATTTAAATATAAGGTTGGATAACTGTCTATCTAAGTTATTGACACATGTACATTTTTGCAAGAATTGCTGCAACTTAATTTGCAATAAATCATTACCCTTCTAAAATATTAAATTTATAGAGTAGATGAGTATGATATATGGTTTTTTTTTTTTTTAAACTTACAGTGGTGTATATCCAAAAGGGCCTAACTCTTGGATAGATGTAGTTTGAAAACTCAATAATTACGTTAATTTTTGTAAGGAGGTGGGTTGTGCTAGTGGTATTGGGCTGCCTCCTACTGCACTAAGCCCAAGTTTTCTGGATAAGAGAGTCGGGATCGGCCTAGCTTCAGCTTAAATTGGTCTGGCTTGTGCGCAAACTAGGCTAAGTCTGCCAGGAACGTGTTCACGGCAGGTGGAACTGTTTTAGACAAATTGTGGCAGGCAGAGATAATAATAATAGAATAAACAGAAAATATCTAGTCACTTAAATGGGGAAATGACCAAATAGCCCTTAACATCAATTACAATAACAATGCTATTTGTTTTCTTTTTACGGAAGAGAAAGAAAAAAGAAATGACAGAGAAACATCAAACGTTTATAATCATGGGTCAATCAGAATACTAGAGGAATTCGACTGGAAATTCAATCTGCAGGAGCAGAACCACAAAGGGGAGAACGTCCCTCCTTAAAGTAATCAATCTCTCAGGAATGAATCCTGTCGTAGAGGTTAACAGCTCTGAGGGAAACGAGCTTGAGTGGTTTTCTGCGTAGGTGTTTTCGAGCTTTTTCCTACAGAGGGCCGGATTTCATGAGGGAGAGAAGGGATTAATCTACCGGCGCATGCCTACCCTTCTAACTCTCACTATTTCTTTCTTTCTTCTCACTATGTTTTACTTTTCTATTTCTTTTAAGTTTTCTATTTCCTTCCCTAAGTTCCATTCTGTGTTGTTTCCTGTTCACGGCAAGACCCTCCTTTTATAGTGCCTGCCGTGACCCAATTTTACTGTTTTAACCCTTAATTCCCTTTGTCTGGTCTGGGTGTATTGGCCGACCATCACTGTGCCATCTGTGTGTCGCCCTCCCATCGCCAGACAAGGAAGAGTATTTTGTTTGCTAGTTTGCCGTGGCACCCTTTCCTGCCATGGTCTGGGTTATTTCTCTCTCCCTATCCCTCATGGCATGCACCTAATGGTTCCAACTTAGCTTGCCTCTTTTGGGTAGTAAGCCATCCTAATAGGACACCTCCCTCGAAAGCGCTTGAGCCGGAACCATAAAAATAGATTTTTCCCCTCTCCCCACCACCAAACCATGCCCTTTGATCCTTTGACCCCCCCCCCCCCCGACCTCACCATGCTCTGTATTGGCTGGGTACAGGCTGGTGGTGCCTGGGCCTTGCGCGTGCCTTCATTCCATATGTGTCCAAAACTTGCCCGCTGCCCATTCATCTGTCGTGGTCTGGAGGCTCGCCGTCCGTGTTTTTTGACCTCTTATGTGGGCTGTTCTTTGTTTCCCGCTCCATTTAAGAGTTGAGCTCTATCTGATGATGGGCCTTACATTTGTTTGGCCCATTCCTTGATTTCTTTTATTTCTTGCAATGTCGTATTGTTATTCCTGTTGTAATGACTTAATCCTGCGGGCCTCTTTTGGGCCAGCTGTTTATTCCTTTTCTCAGTAGCTTAGCATGGTCACTGTTTTGCTTTTACTTATGGGCTCCTATGTCCCTTTGGGCTTTCCTTTGGGCATCCTTGGCCTGTTTGCTTTCTTTGGGTTTCCTCAGCCCGTTTGCTAATTCCACACTCCCATGAGCTTTTTACTAACTTCATTGGGCTTCCCTGGCCCAATAACCTTATTCTCATCCTTGAGGTTTATGGGCTTGCCATAAACCCCTTACTTTCTTAGTTTGCATTACCTTGGGCATGCAGCGATCCTTTCTCGCTTTTCTACCTCATACACTGCCCATGGGATGCTATTTCTTTCTTTTCGGGCTTCTTTGAGCCCACTTGCCTCTTCAAGACCCATTTGTTTATTTCTTGGGCCTGTAATCCATTATTCCTGTCGCTTGGGCCTAATGGTTTTGCTGTCTACTTTGTCAATTCTTTGTTGCCCTTGTTATTGGGCTTTCTTTCTCACAAATGGCCCTCAACATTTAACCCCCTGAACATATGAAACGTTCCTGCGATTCATATGTGAATGAAAAGACATCTATGCCCTTCTCTCTTCTCTTTTTTTTTTTTCGCGGGTCTTGTTTAAGTTGTGGACCCTTTCTTATATATATATATATATATATATTTATATATATATATATATATATATATTTTTTTTTTCCTTCCTGCTGCGAACAGGGTTGTCTTTTCAAATTTCCCAGTTTGGTAGTTATTCTTTAAGCATAGCCGCCGCTTCATTAATTTCATCCCATTCTGATGGCTGACCTGTCACCTTCCTTCGTGCCGTTATTAATGACTTGGGTATTTAAGGAAGAATCCTTCTGCACTTTAAACACAAACTCCTTCTTTTCCAAGAACATATACTTTCCGTCTCTTACTCTTCACCATCTTTTCCCCTTCAAACATCCGTACCCATCTTCTCCGACTAAAACCTCTAACCATGTCGCCGGTGAAAAGCCAAGGCTCTTCCCACCGCAAAGGGAAGGCAATCGCTTCCGACTCTCTCGTCGTTCCTGATGTAGGCGAGGAGATGGAACATTCCGAGTCGGAGCAGTCCGCTGAGGAAGAGACGCAGCGCGACCCTAACAGTGAATGCGCTCCTTTGATTGACCCGTGGTATGAAGTCCACCCTCACTTTCCAAAAGTTCTTGGTGACTATGCGCCGCTGCCACCGGGTTGTGTATGGCTTGCCCTTGTCTGGTGAAACCCCGACGTCTCTTGGGCTCCGTTAGCATCTTCAATCCCCGATTTGGCCATTCTCCAAGGCATCTCGCTTCCTGTACCCATTCATTTCGAATTTGGGTTCGGCACTGCCTTGGGTTGGAGAGAATGGGTTGACAGTGAGCTTTCCGATACGAGCTTTATGGGGTTGTTGCAACGAGCCGGCGTCTTGAAGGCTATTGTCTCATCTTGCTACCTGTCGAATTTTCGGGACCTCTACAACCTCCGACATTTGGTTCGACGATGGTGTACCACCACCCACACCTTCTTTTTCTCGTGCGGCAAACTTACCGTTACCCTTGAAGATGTGGCCAATCAGTTGCTCCTGCCTATTCTTGGTGATGCCAATCCTGCCACTCTAGAGTTTTCTCCAGAGGAAGAGGCCATTGAGGCCGAATTGAGGAAAAGGATGGTCGGAAACGCCAAGTTGTCATACTGGGTTAGTTCTTCTTCTAAGTTTTCTGTTGCTGCTCGCCGCACGACTTTTATTGAATTTTGGCTTTGCAAATTTGTTTTTGGGTCCCACCCCCACTACGCCATAAAGCCTTTGTACTTTCATTTGGCTATTAAAATATCTGCTAGGGTGAGCCTGCCGCTAGCCCCCATGTTCCTGGGGCATTTGTATGTCCAATTAGACATTCTTTGTAGTGATGAGAGTCAGGCTGGGTCCTGCCACATTGTTACCTCTTCCGTTCACTGTACCATACTTCAGAAGTTGTTGTTTAAGCGTTGTGCTTAGTATTTGACAGAGTGTAGATCTGCTCGGTTTGCTAGAGATAAGTACCAGACATGTTCGAGAGTAATTACTGACTTTTGCGGTAGGTTTGAGTCCGATTTTTGGCTTGCTTTTCGTTGGTCTGGCTTGAAGCCCATTGGCTATTCTGTGGTTGAACCTTTTGATGACGGCGTTTGTTTCTCTTAGAGGCCCTATAGAAACTTGGGTGCAAATTACACATGTATGGATTCTGTCATGGGTTCATTTGTTGACACCATTGGGACTACCACCCCCTTGGTTAGTTTTGATGAAACAGGGATTACTTATTTGGCTGCCACTAATGCCGGATGGCTGCCTTACCTAGCCGATGAAGGCATTAGGTTTGTTCACTATCCTGCCAACCGGGTGAGAAGCCAGTTTGGGTTGGATCAAGATATCCCCGATGACATTTCTTTCCTCATGGAATCTCCTACTTCAGTCCTCCCTTTCCTGCGGCATACTGCCTTTGAGTTTTAGAGGTAGCGCTTCAACGCTGTTACAGTTCCCGGTTCACTAAGGGAGGGTCTCTGTACTCCTCCCATGCACGGTTATTGGGACGCGGTGATGACTACATTTGTGAATAAGCTAGTGGGTAGTCGTGGCTTCTCCCTTATTCCCCCTGATGGGCTAGGTATGGTTGTCTCGGTTAACCCCCGATTGCTTCTTCCTTCTAAGTCTGTTTTGGCGTATGTTAGGAAACAAAACCGGTCGGCCATTTTTGAATGGGACGTAGAGAAAAAAGGATGGTATTGGCATGCTGGTGATTACCCTCCCAGCTGGGAGAAAAATTTCAAGGTAATAAACATCTCTGTACCGAGTAAGAAAGTTCCTGCCAAGCCCAAATCTGCCAGCAAGACCAAGCCTGCCACCCTACTACCACATACCGGTCCTTCCCTGGCTAGCATAACTCACGGTAGCAAAAGGAAGACAACCCCTCACCCCATATCTGCTGCTGAACGGAGGGTAAGTTATCTCTCCCTTTCTCTTTGACAGAAATACTCCTTAACTTTCTTGCGGCTAACCTTGCTAATTTCCTCTGCCTCTTTTCTTTTAGTCTAAGCATAAGGAAGACTCGTCAGTTACCCGCCCTATTTTGCTTGATGAGCCCGAATCTGAGGTAAGTCTATTTTCTTCACCTTTTTTTTTTTTTTTTTTTTTTTTTTTTCTTTTCGCACGTGCTCCCTCTGCCATGTGTCTTTTGTTTTTGCTTGATAATTCCTTTGGTCTTCACATTGGTATTTGTATTCACCTTCTTCCCCTTTTCTCTTTTTTTTTTTAGGAGGAGCCTGAACCTTTATCCATATATCGCCCCACTGCCGAGGAGATTTCCGCCTCCATGGGTGTACCCATGGAAGGCTTTTTTGATGGGGCCGATGTAGTATTCGTACACCCGCTCCCTCTACTGCTACACATAAGGCTCCTGCCAAAATTCCTACCCCTTCCGCCGAGCTGGTACCTAGAGAGGGACCTCATATCGAAGGGGTTGGTAAGACTACACCTTTGTCCACCGAGACACCCACTCCTCCAGAGGGAGTCATTCCACTTATCGCCGTTCAAACCAAAACCGCTCCTTCCGTTCTGCCACTTGTTATTTCGATAGTGACCCTTTTGCAGCTATCTCCCGAGCTGCAAAGGGCGGTGCTTCCCTTGTTGTTACTCCTTCCTCCATTCCCAGCTCCGCTACCTGTGGTCCTGATACGGACTTATTCTCAGAGGGGTCCGATGACATTCTTAAGGATACCGATGATGTGCCCGTCCTGAAGAAGAGGATTTTCGATTTCGATAAAGAGGAGAGTGCTTCGCCCGAGCCTGACTTCATGGATATGTATCTTCCCTCCCCTTCTTTTTTCTTCTTTCCTTTTTTTTTTGTTGTTGTACTTGCGTTTCATTTGTACGCCTATCTCCCTGCTTGTAGAGACTTTTGAGGGGCCAGGAATCGCAACAAACGTGGGAATGATTGCTCCTACTACACCCGTAGCGCCCATTCCTGCCGCACCTTCAGCACCCTTTTCAGCCGTACCTACTACTCCTACTTCTGCTGTACCTACAATACTTATCTCTGCTACACCCGCAGCCCCCATTCCTGGTAGCTCTGGCAAGTTTCCTTTTCCTTTTATTATATCCTCTTTTTTCTTTGTAAATCTTCTCTTCCCAGACCACGGTTTCTCATTTTGCCTTGTGTTTTTTTTATTATATATAGGCCCACTTCCTACTGCCCCTTCTCAGTTTGAGGTGGGTAGTAGTTCCACCGTCGTCCTGGATGATGCTGCGACCTTCTTTGCCCACTTTGACCAGCCGAAGGTTAACGACCTTGGTTCGGCAGACTTCTGGGCTTCCGGTCCTCCTTACGTGGATTTTTATGGCTTTTGAGTCCCTGAGGATTGCGTTTCTCACTTGGTGATGATCTACAGCAGCCGTGGAAACTTTATGCAAGCATTTCGTCTTGGCCATTCTGCTAGGGAGCATTTCTTGAAGATGTTAGGATGCGTGTTGAACGATATTGAGCATAACTTCATCGATTCTGTTTCTGCCGAGAGGATCTTGCAATGGAGGGCCATGATTCAGGAGCTTATCAGCGTGGGCTTTACTGTGGAGTTTGTTCTTGATCATTTTCGTGAAGTTGCCCGAGCCCTTTTTATGAGGAGAGTTCAGCCAGCCGTTGATGCTATAGATGCCCGCATCGAGCTTTTGAAGAAAGAGGTGGCAGATTTGGAGGGTCGTCATGAGCGCCTTCTTTCCAGCGTTAGTGGGCCCAGCCATTTTAGAGACCAGAGTCTCATTTCCAGACTCCATTGATAATGGCGCAGTTCCCTTCCCTTTTCTTTGCTTTCCTGTTTTTGTTATGTCGCACAGAACACTTACATGTTTCCTACAGTAGTTATTTGGCGTGTGTTTACCACAGTCTGGGTTTGTAATGATGCTACACTTTGCTACTTCTTTTACTATTGCTATGACATGATACTAATATTTCTTACTTTTTCATTACATACTCATGAAAGCACGTTACAACTTTTTCTTCTGTGACATAGTCACTTGGAGGAATAAAAAAAAAGTGAAGGAAACATAAAAGTTTTTTAACAAAAGAAAGGGACAACCACATAACTCTTTCCCTTAAGCAAAATAATGTTTCAACCATTTCCTATTGATGGGATCTATCAAGTCCTTGCCATCCATTTGAGTTTGACGATAATACCTACTTTGATGCGCTTCCCTTATCACAAGGGGTCCCTCCCATTTTAGTGCAAACTTAGATGGTCCTACCAGACCTTACCTAACATAGTCTGCCACCTTTAACACTAGTTGTCCTTCTGCAAACACTCTTTCCTTGGTCATCCTGCCGTAGGCTTCAGTCATCTTTTGCCTGTATCTACGGCTGTGTTCTTGGGCTTCTTCTCTCTTTTCATCAAGCCCTTCTAGGTCCTCAAACCTTTCTGCCGCGAAGACTTCTCCCTCTTTTTCCTTTTCTCGTGTCTGCATGACCTTCAGGGACGGTGTCATTATTTCTGCCGGACTCACTACTTCAGTTCCGTAGACTAAGGAAAATAGTGAAAAGCCTGTGGCTGACTTTGGTGATTTTCTGTAAGCCCAGAGAGCATCTGGTAGGTGCATCGCCCATCCTCCCGTATACTCTTGGGTCATTTTGCTGATGATCTTTATGAGAGTTTTGTTTGTTGCCTCTGCCTACTCATTCCCTTGAGAGTAATAAGGTGATGACCTGTGGTGCTTGACTTGATAGAACTCTAGCATCCTCCTTACATCACTGTTGGCAAATGGTGTGCCATTGTCACTAATGATCCTGTGGGGCACCCCAAACCTCACAATTATATTTTCTTTGATGAAGTTTGCAACTGCTCCCCCTGTGGCCTTACGGAGTGGCACTGGTTCTGCCCATTTAGTAAAATATTCTGTAGCCACTAATACCATATGTATCCACATGATGGTGGGTTGACTGGCCCTACCAAATCCAGTCCCCAAGTGTGGAAGGGCCATGGGGTGACCATGCTGTGCAAGCCCTGTGGATGGGTATGAATTAAGTTGGCTTGTACTTAGCAACTGTGACACCTTTTCACAAATTCTGTCGTATCTTTTTTCATGGTTGGCCAGTAGTAGCCCATCTGTAGCAAGCATCTGTAAAGCTTTTTCTTCCCCCGGTGCTCACCACATTCTCCTAAATGCACTTCTTTTATCATTTCTTTTGCTTCTTCAGGGCCCAAACACCTCAAAGGGTCCCCATCATACCCCTTTTTGAAAAGGATCATGTTATGCAAGAAGTAACATGTTGCCAACCTCTTAAGCTTGTATCTTTCACTGTGCTTTTGTGGCAGGATGCATTCTGTTAGGTACTGTATGAAAGGGCTTCTCCAATCCTCACTGACAAATACAGCGTAACTTTCCTCCCTGTCTGCCGCAAGCTGGCAGGTCTCACACTAGGTTTGGACTTGATCTACATCTTTACCCATACTTGGCCAATAGAAGCTTGCTCTCTGAAGTCTGCAGTAAAGACTGATTTCTCTGCAAGACCAGCAAGTCTTGTCGTGTATTTCTTTCAATTTTCTCTAGGCTTCTTCCTGCCCCATGCATCTGGATAAGACCCCACTTGGCATCTTGCGGTACAACTCTTCTTTTACCAAGGCATAGTCTTTTAACATCTTTAATTATACTGCATCGTCTCCTTTTACCAAGATTTCCTTTATGAGGATCCGCCAATCCCTTTCGCCCTGTTCCTCTCGGAACTTTTCCTTCAACACCTCAATGATGGATTCTTCCCTCTTGTTGACTTCTATCTTGGTGCTACTCCCTTTGAAGATTATTTGCGAACCCAGTGTAGCTAATGCGTCCGCAAACTGATTTTCATTTCTCGGGGCATGCTCTATTTCAAAGGTTGAGAATTTTTCTTCCATTCTCTGGGTCATCGCTCTGTACGGGGCTAGGCTAGGCGCTTTAAGGAAAAACTCCCCTTGGCCTGGCAGACAGCCAAGTTCAAATCTCCCAATACTTTCAAATGTTTGACTCCCATTTCGAGAGCCGTGGTAAGCCCGGTTAAGTAGGCCTTATACTTTGCCGTGTTGTTTGAACAAGGGAATTCCAGCTTAAATGACAGCGCCACTGCCTTGTCTTCTTCATAATACAAAACTACTCCTACCCCTTCGGAATGGGTAGTAGAAGACCCATCGAATTTCATTACCCATTGTTCTCTGACTTCTTCTGCCATGGCTACTTCCCTTGGAATTTCATCATCCAGTCATTCTTCCTCTTCTGGAAACTGTGCCAATAAATCTGCTATAGCCTGACTTTTCACTGCCCTAGGTGTCCCCATTCTTAAGTCGTATTGTGATAACTGTAGCAACCACTGGGATATCCTGCCGGAGAGGATTGGCTGTTGTAACAGAGCTTTAATGGCATGAGACTTAGTCATCAGCCATACTTCGTAGGCCAAGAAATAGTGACGCAACCTTTGCAAAGCGTATACAATGGCCAGGCACGCTTTCTCTGCCCTTGGGTAACGAGTTTCTGCATCTTTTAAGGCGCGGCTAATGTAGTATATTGGCTGCTCGACACCACCTCCATCTTCCTGAGTGATTAATGTGCCGATGGCATACGAGTTGGTGGCCAAATAGAGTAGCAGTGGTCTTTTATGAATAGGTGCCTACACCGTGGGGAGGTTCATCATTATCTGCTGTAGCCTTTTGAAGGCTGTCTACTGCGCTTCCCCCCACTCAAAACTTTGCCCCCTTTTTGAGCAACTTGGTGAAGGCAGAGGTGATTAATGCCAATCCAGGGATGAATCTCTGGATATATGAGACTTTTCCTAAGAAGCTCTTCAACTTTTTTACTGTGGCTGGAGGTCTCATAGTTGCTATGGCCGTAGCTTTGGCCGGATCCACGTCTATGCCCCTGCTGTGAACCAGGAAACCTAGGAATTTCCCAGAGGACACTCCGAATGCGCACTTGAGGGGATTTATTCTTAACTTAAAAGCTCTGCATCTTTCGAATACCCTTTTTAACACACAAAAGTGCTCTTCTCTCCTCTTTGACTTAACCACTATGTCATCAACATAGTCTTCTAGCTCCTAGTGCATCATATCGTGAAATATGGCCGTCATTGCTCGTTGATAAGTTGCGCCTGCATTTTTTAACTTGAAGGGCATTACAGTGTAGTAGAAATTTCCCATGGGTGTTCTGAAAGCAGTTTTCTCTACATCTTTTAGTGCCATTCTGATCTGATTGTATCCGCTGAAACCGTCCATGAATGAAAACATGGACCTTCCTGCCACGGAATCTATTAGCAAATCCATGTTCGGCAATGGGAATTCGTCCCTTGGACAAGCTTTGTTGAGATTTCTGAAATCTACACAGCATCTTATCTGGTCGTTCTTCTTCTTCACTGGTACTATGTTAGATAGCCAGCGAGGATGCTGAATAGGCTTGATGAATCCTGCGGCCAGCAACTTCTGCACCTCTTTGACTATTTGCGCTTCTATTTCTGTGTGAAATATCCTGGCAGGCTGGGCCACTGGCTTGGCCTCTAGGTCTTCATTTAATGTATGCGCAACTAGCCCGGGATCTAGTCCTGGCATTTCACTGTAGTCCCAAGCAAAAACGTCTTTGAATTCTTTCAAAAACAGTATGAGTTCTAACTTCTCCTTTTCTGTCAGGCTTGCACTAATTGAGATAGGCCTTGGTTCTCGTAAATCAGACCCTAAGTCAACTTCTTCCAATTCTTCCTCTGCCACAACCTATGCGTCCTTTTCTGCCGTAACTTCCTCATCCTTCTCTTATTATTTTCCTAAACTTTCTTCAGCGACGCAACACACCAAACTCTTGTGTTCTCCTTTTTGGGTGGGACCCACTTGCATCTCACTCGTGGGCCCCACGCACCTTCATAACTTATACATAATCCTGCCATCAAGGCCTCGGACCCTGATGCACTGAGGTGTTTCATCTGGCTCTACGGCAGACACTTCTTTTCTTTTCTTCTTTCGCGCCAGTAGTTCTCTTAAATCGAGTTTTGGGTCGTCTTAAACATCTTCCCACCTAGGCACGAAGGTACCTCGTGGCTTTGAAATTGAGTTTTCCCCAAATGGAGCCCATTGGTCATAAAACATGGTTTCCACCAAGTGGGCTTTTGCCTGCTCGAATGGCGAGGGGTTTGCAGCTATGCGTATCATCTTGCCATTCAATCTTCCTTTCACACATTGGTGGTAGGTGGATGGGACCAGTAGGTGTTTGTGTAACCAGGGCCTTTCCAAAAGCACATGATAGGATACTTCCGTTCTGACCACATGGAAACGAGTTAAAGAAGTTATAGGGCCTACTTTCAACCACAACTAAATGTGGCCTGCGGTGTACTCACCTCTTCCACCGAACCTCGTTACTTCCATCAGGCATCCTTGGATCTTTCTTTTTGAAATTCCTGCTGCTTGCAAGGTGCTCAACGGAATGAGGTTTACGAAAGCACCTGTATCCACCAAAGCCCTCTTGATGGGGATTTGATTTATGGATGCTGCTAAATAGAGAGGCCTCCTGTAATCTAGGTGTCCCACCTCCATATCCTCACTACTGAACGTGATTTCTGTAGGAGGGCTCTGTCTTCTGGCATTTCTGCTGACAGGCACTCCACCCCTACCCAGAGGCAATACTTACCAAAGCCTCCGTGGCTATTTTCCTTTTTTTTGTTGTAAGTCCCAACTGGTCAAATGGATTTTTGAACTTAGCACTCTGCTGTAGAGTGGTAATCGTCGCGGCAGGCAGGGCCAAGTTCTCTTCCTCGTCTTCTCCCGGGTCTGCGCATATTACTGCTGCTACACCCTTTCCCTTGTGGTTTGGGAGCGGATTTCTTTGGACTTCCTGCTGGGTTAGCTTTAATGTGCCTTCTTTAATCCTGCGATGCACCAGCCTGCGAAGCGCCTAGCATTCTGCGGCGGGATGTTGTACATAGTTGTGTAGGCGGCAGAAGCGAGGATCTCTCCTTTCTTCCTCCGTGGGCTCTCTAGAAACCTGGTTGGGTTTAAAGATCCCGTCCGCTATTCATTTGTCTAGCAGCACATCCAGCTCCTTGTGAGTACATGGTAAGGGCTGGGGCGTATCATACTCCCTCCCCTTTGTTTTCCTTCTCCGCTCTCCAGTGGACACTACCATAGCCTGCGGGGCGTTCCTTTTATCTGAACTGGGTTTTACAGACTGAGCCGTCTTTCTAGCTTTCTACAATAGTTGTGCGAACTGGGAAATCTCTAGATTTTCCAGGATAACTCTGAATTCCCGAATCATGTTGGTCTTGCACATTTCTACCAGGGTCTTTTCTTCACAGTGGTCGTAGCAGTCAAGTGCTATATCCCTGAACCGCTTGATGTATTCCATCAAATCCTCGCCATTCCTTTGCTTGGTCGCTTGCAGGGTTGCGAGTGTTACTGTTTCCTCTCCGTGGAAGTACTTAGTGCAAAATACATCCACCATGTCATCCCAAGTTGGGATCGATCCTGGTTTTAAGCCAATGTACCAGGTGTATGCCCGATCACACAGTGACTTTGAAAATTCCCGCAGACATAAGTCTTCATCTACTGCATAAGGGCCAAGGGTATCAATAAATTTGCTCATGTGCTCTACTGCACTTCCTTTTATGCCATCGTACTGTGCAAAGGCCCTTGGCTCATACCTCTCGAGGTATGGTTTGCCAAGTACCTTTAGAGGGTAAGGAGGTCTTCGTGCGTAAAACCTCTCATTTAGTGTTCTGGCTCTCTTTTCCTCCAGGAGAGCCGCTACTTCAGCCATAGTAATGAAGCGCTATTCAGCGTTCTGTGGGACACCTCCTGCCAGTGTCTCCTCTCTGTCTACCGCATGATTTGAGTCATGTTGGCTGCCTTTTTCCTTTGTTTTGTCTGCTTTCAGTTGACGGATCTCTTCCATCATTTGTTGCTGCAAATGCTGCAGTGATTGCAATACTTCAATGAAAGTGTTAACATTGTCCACAGGGACTTTTGTCTGAGGCTGAGGATCAGCCCCCGTTCTATTGGCACCTTCCGTTTGGTTAAGTTGCTGTTGGTGAAGCGTTGTTGGCTTAGATTCTGCTTGCGAGGGTACGACACTCATATTCAGTGTCGTCCTGGACTTTGGTGGCATTGTTTGCGAGGGGATCTGTTTTCTTTTTTTCTTTTTTTCCCCTATCTGCTTCCCAACTCCCCAGCGGAGTCGCCAATTGTAAGGAGGTGGGCTGTGCTAGTGGTATTGGGCTGCCTCCTGCTGCACTAAGTCCAAGTTTTCTGGATAAGAGAGTTGAGACCGGCCCAAATTCAACTTAAATTGGTCCGGCTTGTGCGCAATCTAGGCCAAGTCTGCCAGGAACGTGTTCACGACAGGCGGAACTGTTTCAGACAAATTATGGCAGGCAGAGATAATAATAATAGAATAAACAGAAAATATCTAGTCACTTAAATGGGGAAATGACCAAATAGCCCTTAACATCAATTACAATAACAATGCTATTTGTTTTCTTTTTACGGAAGAGAAAGAAAAAAGAAATGACAGAGAAACATCAAACGTTTATAATCATGGGTCAATCGGAATACTGGAGGAATTCGACTGGAAATTCAATCCGCAGGAGTCGAACCACAAAGGGGAGAACGTCCCTCCTTAAAGCAGTCAATCTCTCAAGAATGAATCTTGCCATAGAGGTTAACAGCTCTGAGGGAAACAAGCCTGAGTGGTTTTCTGCGTAGGTGTTTTCGAGCTTTTTCCTACAGAGGGCCGAATTTCATGAGGAAGAAAAGGGATTAATCTACCGGTGCATGCCCACCTTTCTAACTCTCACTATTTCTTTCTTTCTTCTCACTATGTTTTCCTTTTCTATTTCTTTTAAGTTTTCTATTTCCTTCCCTAAGTTCCGTTCTGTGTCGTTTCCTGTTCACGGCAAGACCCTCCTTTTATAGTGCCTTCCGTGACCCGATTTTACTGTTTTAACCCTTAATTCCCTTTGTCTGGTCTGGGTGTACTGGCCGACCATCACTGTGCCGTCTGTGTGTTGCCCTCCCATCGCCAGACAAGGAAGAGTATTTTGTTTGCTAGTCTGCCGTGGCACCCTTTCTTGCCACGGTCTGGGTTATTTCTCTCTCCCTATCCCTCACGGCACGCACCTAATAGTTCCAACTCAGCTTGCCTCTTTTGGGTAGTAAGCCATCCCAGCAGGACACCTCCCCGAAAGAGCTTGAGCCGGAACTATAAAAATAGATTTTTCCCCTCTCCCCACCACCAAACCATGCCCTCTGATCCTCTGAACCCCCCGACCTCACCATGATCTGTATTGGCTAGGTATAGGCTGGTGGTGCCTGGGCCTTACGCGTGCCTTCATTCCATATGTGTCCAAAACTTGCCTGCTGCCCATTCGTCTGCCGTGGTCTGGAGGCT
Source organism: Quercus robur (assembly GCF_932294415.1). Lineage (NCBI taxonomy): Eukaryota > Viridiplantae > Streptophyta > Magnoliopsida > Fagales > Fagaceae > Quercus > Quercus robur. The sequence goes on along the minus strand of NC_065534.1, from coordinate 27,419,688 downwards.
CACCGTCCGTGTTTTTTTAACTCTTATGTGGACTGTTCTTTGTTTTCCCGCTCCATTCAAGAGCTGGACTCTGTCTGATGATGGGCCTTACATTTGTTTGGCCCAGTCCTTGGTTTCCTTTATTTCTTGTAATGTCGTATTGTTATTCCTGCTGTAATAACTTAATCCTGCTGGGCCTCTTTTGGGCCAGCCGTTTATTCCTTCTCTCAATGGCTTGGCATGACCACTATTTTGCTTTTACCTATGGGCTCCTATGTCCCTTTGGGCTTTCCTTTGGGCATCTTTGGCCCATTTGCTTTCTTTGGGCTTCCTCGGCCCGTTTGCTAATTCCACACTCCCATGAGCTTTTTACTAACTTCATTGGGCTTCCTTGGTCTAATAACCTTATTCTCATCCTTGGGGTTTATGAGCCTGCCATAAATCCCTAACTTTCTTAGTTTGCATTACCTTGGGCCTGCGGCGACCCTTTCTTGCTTTTCTACCTCATACACTGCCCATGGGATGCTATTTCTTTCTTTCCGGGCTTCTTTGAGCCCACTTGTCTCTTCAAGACCCATTTGTTTATTTCTTGGGCCTATGATCCATTATTCCTACCGCTTGGGCCTAATGGTTTTGCTGTCTACTTTGTTAATTCTTTGTGGCCCTTGTTATTGGGCTTTCTTTCTCACAAATGGCTCTCAACAATTTTATAATAATTATATTATGTAATTATTTAAAGATAAATGTAAGATACTATAACGAAAACTGCTTTAAGCAGTAACCATTCAAGGGTGGCACAAATTAGATAAATCCATAAAATACAAGGCCTCCTCCGCTTTTGCAGGGGAAATTAAAACCAATAAAATCTCAACCCCTTTAATAACGGAAAATTATTTTGTACTCCCGGAGTATTATAAATGCGTACTCCCTCCTCTCACATGAATGATGGGTCCCCTCATGAATTTAATTAGTGGGACCCACCATTCATTTAAGAGGAGGGAGTACGCATTTATGGTACTCTGAAAGTACTTAATAATTTTCCTTTAATAACATCATCAAATCTTTTATTGAACTCCTAAACACATGCTCAAAGTTGTTTAATAGATTCCAGCAATAAAAACTACACAATAGTTTATTTGAATATTCGATGAGTGAGGGTTATAAATTGGGTTTAACAACTTCAAAATAACGAAAAACATTCCACTAGCACTTCTTAATATTTTCAACAAAAAAAAAAAAAAAAAAAAAAAAAAAAAAAAAAAAAACCTAAACTGATCCATATCCTATTGTAGTCTCTCAATGCTTTATATAAATTGCAATACCTGAAACTGACTTTTCAGCCAAATCATTTATTTATTTTTTGCCTTTGGAAACTTTTGTACAAAGTAAAAATATCTTTAGCAAATTATTTTCCAAAAGAAGAAAAGTGAACAAGCTAATAATGGGTGTTGCGTGAGTATGTTCTTTGGGCTGGGCCATAAATATAGGTGCTGTTGTTGGAAAGATGTAATGTTGTACTATGTCCTTGGAATGGGCGCTATATTATAATTCTGTTGGAACTTGGAAAGATGTCACATTGTAGTACGTATTGGGTTGGGCCATATAATGATGTTGGAAAGATGTAAATATATTATTTTAATCTTTTAGAAAACACTCATGAAAATGATAATCAAAGTGGTTGTTTAAACCTCTCAAAATTGAAACCACAATTTATATGATTTTTTATCAAATATAAAATGACTTTTTCATTAATAGGGTTTGTTAAATATGGATTAGAAAAACAATCCACTATTTGGAAATACTCAAGATGACGTTATTTCAAGATTTAAGTGATACTCTAGTTTATTCTTAAAAAAAAAGTAATAGTCTAGTGATAATAATATCTTTTATAGTATTTTATGCTTGTAATTTGAATTCATTTACTTATCTAAAATATTTCCTTTTGACATGTTTAGCACAACTCAACTTAGGGCTCCAAGAAGGCAAGAACACATTTCTAAAGGATTACTCAAAGGAACTAAACAAATCTACAAACTAGATGTTACTGCTAGTGTCTTGAAATTCCAAAATCATTTGGATATTTTTGTTCCACCCCCACCAACTCTCACCCATTTGATTGCTGCACGCAATTGACATCGTAGGAACCAATAATGCTACTAAATTCTTTGTGCGTCATTGCATGATAATGAAACTTTTGGTCACTTACATATAAATTGGATTTAAATCGGAAAAGCAGTAGATGCCTCATATACACACCACAAACACTATAGTCAAAGCCACAAGATATGGAATTAGGACTGTAATAGCTACTCTCTTAATGCTCTAAACCCATGACATGAAAAGTATTATATACTATTAGTATAAAAAGAGCACGTTGTGTTGCTTTGCTTTGAGTCTTTTGATAGGACTTTTAGACGGTTTGGTTTGGTGTGTCTTGGTTGGTTTAAGTCAGCAAGACTATACACTAATGATGTTTAAACGTGCAAAAGCCGTTAGAGAATGGGGCTGCTTACTAAGATTAGCCTCTCAATACTGCCCCAAAAGATATATCTAATTGCTGCTCTTGAGTGTTGAGTGTTCACTCTTGAGTCTTGACTAGAAAAGTAAGGATAGGGCGTGTCATCATTACTCATCACAAATCACAAATAAGGATAGGGTGTGTCATCATAACTTATCATCCCTAAGGGCCTTTCGTGGTTGTGGAAAAAGATCATTCATATTCATTGCATAAGATACTCCTTGGTAGTCCCTATATACTTATATGACAATTTTTAGGTGCGAGCTTCTATTATTCAACAATAAGTCAACATAACATTTGCAATTACTAACCATGTTACATGTAATTCTTCATTTCCATATGGGTAAGGGCATTCACGATCCCAATGACCCACTCCATTTTTCTTGCATGCTTGGTTTTTTGGGATGCGAAATGTGTTTGTTCCAAAAACTGTATGTCGAAGGATTTGTCGATAGTTTTGTAGCAATTGTTCTCCATTTGGTTGGTTTAGAATTGATAATAGTAAATATACTCCTTCATCATTTGATTTGCACAACAACGCAATTGCGAGTCCATACTTTGCATTTTTGTCTCCTTCTATGTTTGCTTGAAGAAGGATTTGTTTTCCCACTTTAGTTTGATCTTGTACAAAATATTTGTGAGCTTCGATCCAAAATAGTGCTTGTTTGTTTGCAGCCTTAAAGCGTTGATGAATGAGTTTTTCTTCATCGTTTTGAAGGAATAATGGATTTTGGAGTAATCCAGTTAGATTGATGTGGTGAAGAACTTTTTTCCTTTTGGTTAGCCAATTGAATCGCTTGTAGCTATTTTTAAAAAACGAAAAGACATATTAAGAAAATAATGCGTTAGAAAGAACGAACTGGTGACAAAACATGACAATAATCATATACTAAGAATTATACATGAACATTATTATCATCACAATCGCAATATTTGATTGATGAAGTTATAAATATTTTTTCTTTTAGAAATATAACAATGACCATAGAATTGCGTACTACTTCACAAAAAAGAGTTAGTAAAAAGAGAAAATTGAAAGTTGGGATATACGGATCAACATTGTAATGAGAAAGAATATATATATATATATATATATATATCAATAGATATATAGATATCCACATCACGCTGATTATGTAACATCATTCATGTCATGACTTTGCAGTACACCATCTATGTAACGCAGGAAACTTTAATGTGAAGGGCCATAGCCATAAAGAAAAACTTTGCATCTGTTCAGCCCCTAGGGAGTGTAAACATTATTTATTTTTTTTAATTGCAATATTTGATTGATGAAGCTATAAATATTTTTTGTTTTAAAAATATAACGATGACTATAGAATTGTGCACTACTTCATAGTAAAAAGTTAATAAAAAGAGAAAATTGAAACTTAGAATATATGGATCAACATTATAATGAGAAAGAAAAAAAAAAAAAATATATATATATATATATATATAGCTTCTAGGGAGTGTATAAATTTATACACTCCCTAGAGGCTGAACAGATGCAGGGTAAAAAGTGTATTTTAATGCTATTTTTGGTGTGTATTTTGTTGTTGTTGTTTTGTTCTATAATTTACAGTGTTTTGAGTGTTGTATGGATGAGTGATTGTTGAATTTATTTGCAATTATTTTTAATTATTTTTTTTGGGTTTTTTTTTAATAGAAGCCTTTCATATAATCTAAATCCTATAAATTATGTTTGACTGTTCAGTGTTCATTTGATTTTTTTTTTTTTAGCATATTTTATTTTTTTCGTTTTCCATTTTCTTTGGGGCTTTTCAAATTATCAAGTGGCTTTTGCCTTGCCAGCCATCGACTTTAAGTAAATAATCTAGTGGATGTATCTAATAACATAATGTTAAATCAAGTTGTATAGGATGTTAACTTTGTCTGATAGTGAAATGAAGGTTAGTTGGAACTTGGACACACTTGGATATTTTGGAGCAATGGGCAACCTATTTACAATTTTTGTGTCACAATTGATGATGCTACCATGGCTATATCACATGTTATAAGGTATTACGTCTAACCTCCTTAAAATTAAGGGAAATTTGCTATTTACCTGTCTGTAAACATAGTAATTTTACCATCTCTAATTTTTAAATTTTCTTTACCCTGGTCATGGTCCATGCTATGTTAAGACATCATATTCTTTCAAAACTTGCATTTTCAGGGTAGAGGAACATTTACCAAATACTTTAAGGCAGGCACTAATATATAAGGTACTATAAAAAATCTGAACCTTTTTCTTGCTTTTCCTTGCTTTTGGGTATTTTTTTTTTAACAACAAAGAGAAACTGGTTGTGGCCTCTATACATTATTCTACTACAGGCTCTGGGATTCTCAATGCCTTCTTTTGCAGCAAAGTAAATTACATCAAGTGGGGCTTTAGCATCATTTAAGATAGGATGCAATTTACTTCGTAATTGATAAAAGAATTAAAATTTAGCTTTCATCTGAAAATTATAAAAAGATAATAGAACATTGAACAATGAACATTACTTTTATTAATTACGGGCATAATGCATAACCTTATTATTGTCAATATTATAATAAAATTAAAAACATTATTTGTGATGCAGAGTCATCCCTTATTCAAAGGCCAATGCGTTGCTTTTGAGGAACTTCAAACTATACCTGCTCCCACATTTGGTATTTCAAGTTCAACTACTGCTCTCCATCAAAAAAAAAAAAAAGGTCAACTACTGCTTTCAGCTTCCTTGTGATCTATCTTCCTTTGTTTTCTTTCACTGACCAAGAAGGAATTGCTGAAGCAATCTGTTTTGGTATTGCACGAAAGATCATTGAATTATTGGGCTCTGCTACTTTCAAAGAGATTGGATCCACTGTTCAAGTTCTGTAAGGTTTCCATGTGCAAAAGCAAGTCACTTTGTAATTAAACTTAAATGAGTGAATTTCATGTAATAGGAGTAGCTATAGGTGGTGGCTGGTATTGATTTTATTAGTGGTTGTGCTTAGTTGGACACCAATTTGATTTTCCAAAATTTTTTTATTATTAATGAAGCAAAGTCTTTTATTTGACTTTTTTGGGACAATATGAAGATATAAAAGAACCTTGAAATAAGTTCATAAAGGGAAGAAAATATAAAAGTCCAATATCATTTGCGTCTTTGAAGTTTCTTCTTTTTTGATGACTTGTGTTTTGTAGCTTTTCGACGATTGATTAGATCTTGAAGGAACATGTTATCGTCGCTTGGTTTTGCATCTTCAACATTAGAGGCAGAACTCATTGATGGGATGGCACCATTATTGTGTTCTTGTTTTGATATTTTTTCATCATTATTTGTGCTTGTTAATGGTTTTGTATCCAGAACTTCAAATTTGTTTTTCTCAGAAGTTTGGTCTATGTTTTTCTTGACTTCATAATTCTCCAATGTTTCCTACACCAATGAATGTTTATTAAAGTACATGGTAGATATTTTTTTTGAATGAATTTGCAAATAAATGTAGAAGTAGAAAGCTTACTGTTGTGATATCACCATTTGTTTTTTTTTTTTTTTTTGGGTGGGTCAATTGGATCATTATTTGCACCTATGGATGGTTTTGTATCATGTAACGACCCCACCCCACCTGTGTAAATATTGTCCACTTTGGGGCCTTATACCCCTCATGGTTTTGTTCTCCCCTAAAGCAAATAGTAGTGGAGGAAAATGCCTCTACACATTAAAGGAAGGTCACTCCTTATAAGCACATCCCCATGTGCTTCCCTAGGCGTTGTGGGATTCCATGGATTGCAAGACCCCCTTTTGGGTCACTACAATCCACCCCCTTACGGGCACACGCATCTTCATGTGTGGGACCCACATTTTTGGCTAGGGCATGGCTTTGATACCATCTGTAACGACCCAAGGAAAAGCGCTAGCCACATCTGCGCTATACCTCAAAAGGACTAGTCACAATTAAGGCATCTTGTAGTTGTTAATAAAACCCAGATCTACCTAGTATATACTTGATGTGGGACTCATCACACACCCACACACATCACACAATCAATCAAATTGGGATATCACAATCTCCCTCACTTAAATCCCTAATGTCCTCGTTAGGGCCCACTTTGTGGGGTAGTGCCTCTGAGCCCACATAGGATTACTGGGCCGGCTCTGATACCATATGTAACGACCCAAGGAAAAGCGTTAGCCACATCTGCGCTATACCTCAAAAAGACTAGTCACAATTAAGACTCCTTACAGTTGTTAATAAAGCTCAGTTCAACCCAATAAATACCTGATGTGAGACTCATCACACACCCACACACATCACACAATCAATTAAATTGGGGCATCACAATCTCCCCCACTTAAATCCATAACGTCCTCGTTAGGGCCCACTTTGTGGGTAGTGTCTCTGAACCCATAACCCACAAGTCCCAAGATCAAAACCTGGCTCTGATACCATCTATAATGACCCCACCCCACCTATGTAGATATTATCTGCTTTGGGGCCTTATACCCCTCACGGTTTTGTTCTCCCCCAAAGCACACAGCAATGGAGGAAAATGCCACTACACATTAAAGGAAGGTCACTCTTTATAAACACATCCCTATGTGCTTCCCTAGGCGATGTGGGATTTCATGGATTGCAAAACCTCCTTTTGGGTCACTACAATCCACTCCCATACAGGCACATGCATCCTCACATGTGGGACCCACACTTTTGGCTAGGACATGGCTTTGATACCATCTGTAACAACCCAAGGAAAAGTGCTAATCACATCTGCGCTATACCTCAAAAAGACTAGTCACAATTGAGGCACCTTGTAGTTGTTAATAAAGCCCAGATCTACCCAGTAAATACTCGATGTGGGATTCATCACACACCCACACACATTACACAATCAATCAAATTAGGATATCAAATTGCGCTAGCTTGTAACTCGAGCGAGGGTTTCAAAGAGATGGAATAATGATTTGATTCACTTGGTAGGGTCAGTAAGCACAAGAACCTGGCTCTATCTATAATAACCCCGCCTCAATTGTGTAGATATTGTCCGCTTTGGAGCCCATACCCCTCACAGTTTTTTTCTCCCCCAAAGCACAAAACAGTGGGGGAAAAGGCCTCTACACATTGAAAGGAGATCATTCCTTATAAACACATTCCTATGTGCTTTCCTAGGTGATGTGGGATTCCATGGAATGCAAGACCCCCCATTTTGGATAACTACAATCCACCCCCCTTACGGGCACATGCGTCCTCGCGTGTGGGGCCCACACTTCCGACTAGGGCATGGCTCTGATACCATCTGTAACGATTCTACCCTACATGTGTAGATATTGTCCGCTTTGAGGCCTTATACCCCTCACAATTTTGTTCTCCCCCAAAGCACACAGCAGTGGAGGAAAAGGCTTCTACACATTGAAGGGAGGTCATTCCTTATAAACACATTCTCATGTGCTTCCCTAGGCGATGTGGAATTCCATGGAATGCAAGACCTCCCTTTTTGGGTCACTACATATCAAATACTTCGAATGTGTTTTTGTCAGAAGTCTGATCTGGAGTTTCCTTGATTTTATCATTTTACAGTGGTTCCTAAAAAACAATATGTAGTTTAAAACATAATATTTGGATTTGCAAATAGGCTTAAGTTTTTAATAGTTGACGGCTTACTGTTGTAATATGATCAAGTTTCATTGCCGTTTCGTCATTTGAAATGTTGTTAAACACCTTTTAAATTGTATATAATTCTCATCCTCCCTTCCAATTATAGTTGTTAAGCTTTAGTTGGAATACAAATGTTTTTCCAATGAGCTTCTCTATTTCATTTGGTAGGGTGGAATTTGCATTCATCTGATAAAATATTAAATGTTGTGAGAGACTGCGCCTCCGGCCTGTTTTTATAATGTTGGGCCAAACCCACGTGAATGGATGGAGTCGTGTTATTGCCTCTCAAAATGGAGGTTCGACTAGTTATATTTTCCCCTTTAGATTAAGGGTTTTACAATGGAGTCGTCACTTATTTAATTATTGGGATAAATAAGAAAAAACCAAAATTTAAAAATTCCTCATTTTATTAATTTTCAATTGAATTTACATTGGTCATAGGAAATTACATGGCTTTGGTCCTAGATACAATCTAAGATAAAGTACATAGCTTTGTTTCCTATTTATAATCTAGAAATTGAAAATTACAAGGATAAACATTGGTCTATCAACCTTTGATCTAAGTTCGGAGGCTATGTTACAAGGTGGGAAGATATTAGGCATCCACCTTACTCGGTGAAACCGGTCTTCTAAACTATGGTGGCCAACGTTCATATCATATCATCCAATATGTCAATCAATTTGCATGTTGAATTTAATGTGTGTGCATGTGATGAACTCTAATTCAATTTATTAAGCATTGCATTTGGAATAAAAAAAAATTCTAATGAATGTGTGTGTATGGTGATATCCTAGATTCAAGGATTTGAAAGAATTATGAAACATACATGTTTTTCATATTTTTGATCTGGATTTAAGATCAAAACTAGTACTTATGCATGAACATGTGATGAACAACTAAGAACATGTGAAGAACACATAAAAACATTCAAACATATTCAAGAAAATTTAAATAATTACTATCATGATTTAATCCTAAATTTTCATCATGGCAACACAAAAAACAAGTTAGGGAAAGAGATTATACCTTCATACAATATTCATACGGTGGAAGAGGAGACTCTTGGTAGAGGTCCTAAAGGTGGAGGAAAAGAAGAGTTAAGAGAGGAAGAGTGAGTCTTACTCAATACCTTGAGTCTCAGGAAGATCAAGATATGACAAGACTACTCAACTTCACTAGAACTCAAGAAAGGAGAAGAAAGAAGGTTTTTTGTGTCTTGGAATGAAGGAGGGGGGGTTATATAGTAATGGTAGAGGAAATATGAATGGAAGGCCATTTAATGAGAGTTAACAAAGAATCATGAACCTAGACCTCATTTTAGCCTTTGTGGAAATCTGATGCATTAAATGTGAAGATTGATGAGAGTGAGGAGTAAGCAAAGTTCAGTTTTCCCGTAGTTGTTGTAACAGCCTGTAGAGCCAATTTCGAAAAATCATATCTGACTCAATTCTGATCAGAATTGTCTCATTATTGTGCTCAAATTGAAACCCCAGATATCTAGTTTCTGGAAAAATTAACCTCATTCACAGATTCAAAATATTCTTAGAGATATCAATGAAATGGTGAGTAAAGGTCATTTGTTAGAAAATGGTTTCAGCACAATTAACATTAATAGGTCCCAAATTAGCTCCCAATTAACATTAAATGGCTCCAATCACTCCCATTTCAAACTTAATTGGTTCCAAATTTACTCTAATTAAAAGATAATTTTACAAATTACTCATTGAATAATTAATATTTAACTATCTAGTTAATTAGATGTGTGCAACCCTATCATAAAATGTAGTCTTAACCAATCAAATTATGACACTGTAGGAGGCAAAAGTTTGTCAAGCCAATTACAAAATGCCACATCAAAGTTTAGTGGCAAATTCGAAATTAATGTCATTAAATTAATTAAATTAGATAATGACATGTGTCATCCACATTGGCATATCAAAATTTGCCATGTGTCATTTGGCTCACAAGATAAAGATAAATTTTCTATTCAAAATTGGTAGATAATTATCTTTATTAAATAAATTAAATAGAGATAATTATTTATCTTTGCTCATTATTATCTTTATCAAAATATGATCTTTATCAAAATAGATAAATAGAGATAATTATCTCTAAGAAGAATTTGGACCAATCAAAAGTCTGCTACATACTTTCAAGCATATCAATTCATAGTGGAACTTATCCTCTGAAATCACTATAAATAAAGGACATCCCCACTCATTTTCAACACCAAGTTTTCAAGAGGCCTAAGCTCTGGAGAAATTCCGACTCAAGAAACTTTGAAGAACTTGAAGAATCTTTGCAGAACTTGAAGAACATTCGAAGGGCTTGAAGAACTTGAAGGACAATAAATCTCTAATAAGCTCAAAGCTAGAGATTTATTGTGAAGACCGATCAATCCATCTTCCAATTAAAGTCAAGAAGATTCTTGTTCGAGTCAAATTCAATGAAGATAGAATCAGAGAGTATTTTTTTTGTAAAAGAATTGAAATAGAGATTGTACTCATTATACGTCAATACAAATTTATATTTGCAAACCTATTTCTTTTCAATTGTTTGATTTTCTACAAATGAGAAAAATTGTGTTTACAGACACATCATCGATCTCAAATTGATTATACTTATAACCAATTGAAATCAATTGTTCATAATCACATATAGTCGGACTCAATTTGTGATAGTGCATTTCAACCATTAAAACTTGATTTGATGATAACTTTCAATCTGATAGTCTGATTAGGGCTCATGACTAGTCGATTACAACATCAAGATCATTTTGGTGAAATGAGATTAAAAATCTAATGACTAGAATCAAGATGCATATTTCCAAGGTAAAATTACCATTTTACCCTTCATGTGAGGTTAAATACGAGTTGCAAAATAGGGTGCCAACAAATGTAATTTTGTATATTCTTTTCAAATTAAATGAAAGATAATATATATTAATTGTATGGTCTTACAGTTTCATATTTGTTTGATAGTTCTCTTGCTGTTGTGTGAAGTAATTTTTCAGCTTCCTTGTCAAACAAAATAAATACAGCACGCTCTGTTCCATCATCAACGTTGAGTTGAATTCTATACTTGCATGTATAAATATATAATTTGTTTCATTTTTGTTTGATAAATATATATTTTTTTGTTTTATGTTTACATATATTGAATGATTCTAAAATTGGTAATTTATATTTTACTTGGAATTGGAAAATTAGAGTTACTTTTGCAATGGTTGCACCAAAAATCATTTTCAGATTTAACTTTTTTGTTGCACTTTGTGCATCCGATATAGTACCATCCAAAGTTTTTTTTTCAATATTTTCAATTGTTGCAAGGCAAGTGAAGACATTTTCCTACAATATAAAAAGGAAAAAAGAAATGTATTTAGTGTTAAGCTTATTGAGAACTAAATATATTATTGGTCTAACGTTATTGGGAAAAAATGTTGATTACCTGATCATCTGACGTCCATTCCAAGGATGTTATTTGCTTGATTGTTCTTCTATTTTGTGTGATTCTTTTTTCAACTAATATTTCTTGCTTGAATTGTAGAGGAATGCCTTCAATTTCAGTCTTTTCCACATTTCTTTGATGGTAGAAGATTTAAATCAAAACATAGCAGATAATTATTTGATATGAAGATTGTATTGTACTAAATAGAAGTATCAAGATTATTTTTAAAATAATAAATTAGAATAAAAGTTTGGTATGGAAAATCTAAATACCTATCAATCAATGTTGCAGTTTTAGGTATTTCTAAATTGATGTACACTTTTGTTGCACTTGTAGATGACAAATAGTGTTCCCCTGTATTTAATAAAAATATGTTAATTATGTAAAAGAAAAGATATGTTTAAAAGAAGTTATTACCTCTAAATGTTTTCACAATAGTAGATGTCACTATTATGACAAAGGGTCCTGGATTGTTGGTGTAAAAATTGTCCTCAATTTCATTTGATGTTGGTCCCCAGAGAGTAATTCTTATTTTGATTTCTCTATGGCAAACAAATATGTAAGTGATAAAGAGTTTGAAGTAGTATTATGCAATGAATCCATATGTACGTGCTAAAGCATACTCTAGATTTATGATATCTATATTTCTCATTGGGACTGTAGATCCTTGAACATGAGCATTTTCTAGTGGTCCAACACCAACTATTTTTCCAATGATGTCTGCAGCAAATAAAGATGATTAAGTAATTTGAAACATAATTATTTGAAAATAAATTTGACACTTTTTAGGCTACCTGTCAATTGTTTGTTATTGTCAAAGCGATCCACAATTGTTCGGTAATCAACAAAGTCAAATTTATGCTGAGAGATAGTAATTTCAGCCTCTTTTAGCTTCTCAATAACTGTTGTGCGTAGAAAGTTTATTTCCTTGTCTTTACTTATAGGCCGATAGCTATCTTTTTCCTTGTAAGTATCTACTTGAAAATTGGATAGTGAATATAATTGTCCTTCTCGTAGTTGTGCCTGAAACTTCTTAACATTGTTTTTTTGAATTGTTGCGTGTATTGTGTCATCCTGGTACTTAAAAAAGTAAATGAGACCTGAGATATTTCCAAATAAACCAAGGTAAAATAAAATAGTTTTTTTGGCTGTAAAATTATAGCACTATTATAATATACTTGAAACAATAATATTATCCAACTGAGATTCAAGCTACCTAAATATCAAAGAAAATTCATCTCAACATGAATGCCCCCTTCCCCAACCTTTCCAAATGAGAAAAAAAAGAAAAAGAAAAAGAAAAGGAATTTCAACTTTAGTAGCAAAATTTGGATCTACCAAACCTAGGTGTCTAAAAATTCCAAAAGTCTGACCTCAAATGAAAGAAACTCACAATCTTAATTCAAAATTTATTAATATTTATGTAAGGTGATAGATTTCTTTTTTTTTCCCCCTAAAAAAGTCAAGTCCAAAACTTGATTTAAATTAAAGCCATAAGCGTTAACTTTCATTCACTTCACTATATTGGGCTTCCATGCTCAATTTTATCGGTTTAATAAAATTTCTCCCGAATTCACCATATACTTGTATTTAGTCTAAAATACAATAGAAACTCACATACTTGACATCCAATGACTCCCTAAAATCCAGCCATACCCACTCTTAACAACCACTCAAACTCCAGTATACCACTATCAAACTACTTCCCTCAGTCATGGAATATAACCAATTGAGAGAGAAGAAAACTCACCTTTAAATCCCCTTGGAATGGATGAGACGTGCCACCAACACTTTATACTTCACTACCTCAAAGTCTTACATTCTTCCAATAAGCCACAACACATTAAAAAAATGAGACCTGAGATATTTCCAAATAAACCAAGGTAAAATAAAATAGTTTTTTTGGCAGTAAAATTATAGCACTATTGAAACGACATTCAGGCAATATCACAAACACATCAATGGCATGCCAAGAATGCTCATCTAATATAAACACAAACAAACGAAAAAAAAAAAAAAAAAAAAAAAAAAAAAAAAGGGTCTCATATTAATATAAATAGAGCATAAAAGTTTTGCGCCCAAAAAAAAAGAATTGAGATGTAGAGATACCTCAACCAAAGCAGGGAGGTTCTGTCACTATTTATAAACCGTGTGGAAAGGAATAAAGGGAGGAAGGAAATCAGATAGGCAGCCGTTACTGAGAAACAGTAGAGCAAGTAAGTGAGTAACTTTGAAACTCTCTGTTTTCTCACACAATACCTGAAGGCTTCAACGTTCCCCCCCCCCCCCCCCCCTCTACGTTACATACTTCAAACTCTCTCTCTACTCACGTTTCTATTTGGTCCGACAAAACGCTGAACGCTTCCCGCCTTTTTTTTTCTTTTCTTTTTTTTTCTTCTTCCAAACCGGCTTGAACGTGTTGACACCCTGTTTTGCAACCCGTATTTAACCTCACATGGAGGGTAAAAGGGTAATTTCACATTGGAAATATGCATCTTGATTCTGGTCATTAGATCCTTAATCTCATTTCACCAAAATGATCTTGATATTGTAACGATCAAATCGACTGGTCGTGAGCCCTAATCGGACCATTAGATTGAAAGTTACCATCAAATCAAGTTTTAATGGCTGAGGTGCACTATTACAAATTGAGTCCGACTATATGTGATTATGAATATAATCAATTTGAGATCGATGATGTGTCATAATTTGATTGGTTAGAACTACATTTTATGGTAGAGTCACACACACCTAATTAACTAGATAGTTAAACATTAATTATTCAATGAGTAATTTGTGCAATTATCTTTTAATTAGAGTAAATTTAGAACAAATTAAGTCTAAAATGGGAGTGATTGGAGCTATTTAGTGTTAATTGGGAGCTAATTTGGGGACCTATTAATGTTAATTGTGCTGAAACTATTTTTTAACAAATGACCTCTGCTCACCATTTCATCTATATCTCTCATAATATTTTGAATCTGTGAATGAGGTTAATTTTCCCAGAAACTAGACATCCGGGGCTTCAATTTGAGCATAAGAATGAGACGATTCCGATCAAAATTGAGGCAGATATGATTTTTCAAAGTTGACTTTACAAACTGTTACAGCAGTTACAGGAAAACCGAACTTTGCTTGCTCTTCACTCTCATCAATCTCCACATTTAATGCACCAGATTTCCCCAAAGGCTAAAGTGAGGTATAGGTTCATGATTTCTTGTCAACCCTCATTAAATGGCATTCTATTCATATTTCTTCCACCACTACTATATAAACTCCCCCTCTCCTTCATTCCAAAGACACAAAAAATCCCCATCTTTTCTCTTCTCTTGAGTTCTAGTGAAATTGAGTAGTCTTGCCATATCTTAATCTTCTTGAGACTCAAGGTATTGAGTGAGACTCACTCTCCCTCTCCTATCTCTTTTTTTCCTCCACCCTTAGGACCTCCATCAAGAATCCCCTCCTCCATTATATGGATCTTGCATGAAGGTATAATCTCCTTCCTTAACTGTTTGTTTATATTGCCATGATGAGAATTTAAGATTAAAGCATGATAATTCCCTTGAATATGTTTGAATGTTCTTATGTGTTCTTCACATGTTCTTAGTTGTTCATCACATGTTTATGCATATCACTAGATTTAATCTTAAATCCACATCAAAAATATGAAAAACATGTTAGTAATTCTTTCAAATCCTTGAATCTAGGCTATCACTATCTACACACATTCACTAGAGTTTATTTTTCAATCCAAATGCCATGCTTAATAAATTGAATTAGGGTTTATTACATGCACACACATTAAATTCAACATACAAATTGATTGACATATTGGATGATGTGATATGAATGTTGGCTACCATAGTCTAGAAAACCGGTTTCACCGGGCAAGGTGGGTGCCTAACACCTTCCCATCTTGTAACATAGCCTCCGAGTTTAGATCAAGAGTTAGTAGATCAAATACTTATCTATGTAATTTTTTATTTTTAGATTGTAATTAGGAAACAAAGCCATGTACTTTATCTTAAATTGTATCTAGGACCAAAGCCATGTAATTTTCCTATGATCAATGTAAATTCAATTTCAAATTAATAAAATGAGGAATTTTTCATTCATGGTTTTCTTATTTTTCCAATAATTAAATAAGTGGCGACTCCATTGTAAAACCCTTAATCTAAAGGGAGAAATATAACTAGTCGAACCTCCATTTTGAGAGGCAATAACACGACTCCACCCATTCGCGTGAGTTTGGCCCAACATCCTATAAAAAATGGGCCGGGGGTGCGGTCTCTCACAGAACGTTTGATATTTTTAATTTCTTTTTCCTTCAAGTTGAATTGAAAAGGCCTTGGGTCAGGCTTGATAGTGGAACTAAATAAATAAGAGGTGAGTTGGATTAATTATACAAATTTATTATAGGGTGATAGTGGGAATAAATAAATAAGTAGTGGGCTGCATTTATAGGGCTGAGATTTATAGGGCTAAAAATTGTAAAAACCATTTTAAAATTGAAGGAAAAATTATATATTTGTTTTAAAAAAAAATGATGTGGCAGCTGATATGTTGCAACGTGAAAGCAGTAGCATTAAACACTACGCTTCAGCTTTTAGTAATATATTGATTGACAATGATTTATTATGATTGGTAATTGAATGGTTGTATTGTGATAATTGAGATACTTGTTGCTAGGACTCAGCAAGAAAAGAGCTACTAGTTGAAAGTAATTTAAAGTACAGGTCATCAAGGAAACGACTGTTGGTTAGAGGCTTCAGAGGAAAAATGAAAATCATTGATGCAACAGTAAGTGTTAAGAAACAGTTCTTCTGGTACATTGATAATAGTTCACTTTCTTTTGTTCACCCAATTTTATTCAATTTTACATATTATCTAATAAAAACAATACAAAGAGTGAGATGTTTGAAGGTGACCTCCAATAGTGTTGCATGCATAAGAAAATGAAGCAGACCATATATACAATATAAGCGCTTCAATTCAACCACCAGAGTAACCCATCATTGGAGAGTCCCCAATGGCTTTTTATATGTGTACCATTTTGCAATGACGAGAAAAACTCCCAAATTCAGCACACTCAGCACGGCCAAGAGCCAAAAGAAGTAATCGACATGACCATAATTTAAATTGTCCGGTATCCATCCAAGCTTCCCATGCCTAGTACTCACTTTGGTAACAATGGTTACAAGTAGAGTGCTCAAGTAGTTCCCTAGTGCCACAGTGGTTAGTGAGAGAGCAGAGCACAAGCTCCTTGTGGCATCAGGTGCTTGCTCATAAAAAAACTCCAACTGCCCAATGAATGTGAAAACTTCTGCACACCCTATGAGGAAATACTGAGGAACTTGCCAGAAGATGGACATAGGAATGTGCTCAAGTGTATAGTAGTTGTGTTTTCTAACAGTCTTGAGTCTTTCAAGTTCCAAAATTGCTGCAGATACCATGGCAAAGATGGATATGATGAGGCCAATGCCCATCCTCTGGAGTTGAGTTAGGCCATTTTTGTGACCAGTGAATTTTCTAGCTACTGGGACAATGATTCGATCATAGACTGGGACCCAAAAAAGGACACTAAGTGTGTCGAATATTGAAAGAGATGCTGGTGGGATCTCGAAGTTAGAGGGACCAACGTGAATATCCATGGTGTTGCCTTGCAACACAAATAAAGTGCCCATCTGACCATAGACAGTGGCAAAGACGATACCCGTGGCCCATATAGGAAGCAATCGTATAATGGCTTTCAGCTCCTCAACTTGGGTAACTGTGCAAAGTCTCCATGGGTCTACTGCAACCTTTATGTAATCTGTTGGTACCTTCACGGCTGCCTTGTCAAAGAACCTAAAGAATACAATATTATGTAAGGATTCATATAAGTCAGGGAAATAGGGGATGCTATAAAAAATGAAAACAGAACCCACCCAAGAAATGGAAAAAAGACTGTCTTACATTTACACACAAGCATTATGGGGTATTCTAGTTTGATCTGTAATATGGACTTGAAATCCTTAAGTTTCGATTCTCACAGCAATGGGATTGTTGTTGGAATTTTGAAGCATTAACTGATTACATTCTAGACATTGAACTGGGGGATTCCTATACTTTTCTTTTTCCTTACTTTCTGTTTGCTTTTGAAGAGAGAATGAAAATTTACAGTTCTTCATTAAGAGATGTTACTTTATTCAGCTAAAGAATTAAGATTAGAAAAATCCCGACAAACTAGAGCGGCAGGCTGATTTTGCTCCTAAAGTACGCCAACCCTGTTGGATGGGAGGTCCTTACCCCAGGACAAAGCTATGAAGGTGAGGAAAACTGATTTCGAACTTCTTGCATATTGACTCTCATTGGTAAGCTAAGCTTTTTACTTTAGAAACATACTTGAAATCTTTTGTGCGCTCAAGCTTTCGGCTTCCTCTAATAGCAGATTCTGCATCAGCAGTCTCATACAAAACAACAGACTTGTCAGCAGGTACTTCAACCCGGTATTTTCTAATGGATGCTACCACCACCTGACACATTCGTGTCAGAGCGCTACCCCCAGGTTTCTGGTTCCTATACAACCTTGTACCTGAAAAGAAGCTCACTACAGCAATTGCCATGGTCACTGCTGGGATGGCAAAGCCCCATCCCCAACCTACATTGTCTTGTATCCAGACCAACAAGGAAGAAGCAATGAGAGCACCAACATTGATTGAAAAATAGAACCAATTGAAGAAAGACGATTTGTGTTTCTTCTCATCCTCATTGGAATCATCAAATTGATCAGCTCCATATCACGTAAAGTGCTGTAAAACACACTGCACTTTGTGTAACTGTTGCATGGCAATCTTCTTTTCCAGAACACGTTGGCTTTAGGCCGGGGACTGATGCTGACAGTGTCAAAAGTGTCATCCCCTAGGTAAAATTGAAAACGATTTCATCATTTAATGAGCAAGAAACTCGAAGATAAAATGCTCTGAAAACTTGGGTCAATTTTTTTGAGAATCTGAATTATATATGATTGTAAGCCTGGGTAGAGTTGATAAAAGAGGAATAGAATCCTCTCAATTTCAAATGAAACAGTGTACATGCAGCGTCATCAATTAAAATTTTAAATGACGAGGCATATATAAATCTATAGATTTGTAATATTAATTTGAACCATAAAATGAATCTATTTGAAAAAAGGGATATTGGAACTGAAATAGGGGAAGAAAAGATTTATTTATCTTTGTACTTTTTCCCTAGCAATTAGGATATGTTTCCTGATGAAGTGTAATTTCAAACTTGTCTATCAAGTAACACCGAAAGCAGAAATCATTCCTAATTTTAGATACCCCATAATGAATGCAGTGTTGAACTCAGTATGCACTTCACCATGATGACTCTTAAATACACATATAGGCTGCAAAGCTTAAGTTTCAAGCGAACCAGACTTACGAAAACATAGATAATGGAGAAAATGGCAATAGTCCAATATCTTCCAAGGTAGGAATCAGCAATGAATGCGCCGATCAATGGGGTGATGTAGCATGTTCCACCCCAATTCGAGACATCTTTAGAAGCAGTAGCACTGTGCTGATGTAGTTGATTCTTAAAGTAAAGCACCAGGTTGGCGCTCATCCCGTTGTATGCCAATCTTTCGCAACATTCATTTCCTGTTGATGAAAGTTTAAACTGAAGAGCATCTTATCCAAAGCATAACTAGATTTACTAGTAGTATAAGAAGATGGATTGTAAAATATATACCAAGAATAAAGGGACAGGCCTTCCAGGTTCCAGTTTTGCTTCTATCAGCTGGATTTCCATGGTGATCTACGGTCCCATCTTTCGTGTACTTTTCATCATCTTCTCCCATGGTTTTTCAGAAACTTATTGTGTTTGCTCACTCTTTTTAGGGGATTTACTCAAAAGCCAATCAACTCACAACTTGAGGTTGAGCTAATAGTGCACTAAATATGAACCACAAAGTACATTAATTAGAATAATTATTATGGCATACCAGACTTGTTGCATAATTGGAACAAATATCCTACGGAGTCGATTTCATGGTTCAGACTTTTGTATTTAGATCTAACAGTGTATACTGTCATGTCATTTAATAATTGAAATGATGTGGCACTGGATATCCCTTTAGTTTTGTAATATATCTAATCTGAACTATAAAATAAAGGACAAAGTTTCTCTCCAAACTAATTTAGAAAGAAATCTTTAAAACACCCACTAAAAAATTAACACATCTATATATTTTGAAAATATAATTGTTAGATTGCAAGTTCTTTATATTATTAACATGCATGTCAAATTTCATTCAAATTAAATGCTAATTATGATTTGATCCATAAATGAATTTTTTATGTGTAATTTATGACTATAAAAGTTTGAAATTTAAATATTTGATTGATGACATAGCTATTGATTCATTAATTGATTTTTTTGAAATTTTGCAAGGGTGAAGAATATTAATAAGAAAATGCAATCTAGTTGTGAATTTTTCAAAATTCACATCTAATAAGAAGAAAAAAGATATATATAATGAGAGTTTAAAGGGTTTCTCTCCAAACTTGTCCTAAAATAAATCCAATTCAAATGGAGCCTATTCTAAGTAGCTTTGCAAATTAACTGCTGGCAATTGGCACAGTGAAAAGCCATTATCATCCTGATTCATAGTCACACAGATGAACAGGAGGACAGAAGTAAGGGAAAGAAAGTTTAGAAGTTTTTAGAATTTAGTTCAGAATATTCTCTGCTTCCTTTGGGAATTATCAAGAAGCCCCAATCAATTGTCAAGATGGATCTTAGGCTACACACAGTCTAATATATATATTTACAGTACGTAAAAGCAATGAGATAAACTGTAGATGGGATTGGAAACTACCGTAAGAAAATCACAAACTAGACACAGAAATTATACATTTGGCTTTTTCTTGAATGAATGATATGTACCAATTCATGAAACCAAAGATTACCATTTACTAATTCAAATCTCCTCCTTCCACTCAAAAGACAAAACTCACTCATTAATAAAATGATATGAAAAAACTGGGATGTGGGGCAAAGCATCAAACCTGGTACTTCACAGTTCATCCTATGTACCCAGAAAGAAAAGCAGTAGATGACTCTTATACACACCACAGACTCTGTAGTCAGAGCCACAAGATATGGAATCTGGACTGTAATAGCTACTTTCTAATGGTCAAAACCCATGATATGAAAAGTAGTATATACCACTAGTATTAGAAAGATTACGTGGCTTTGCTTTGAATCTTATGACTATTAGAAAGATTACGTGGAGTTTTAGACGCCGGTTTGGTTTGGTGTGTCTTGGCGGCTAGTTTAAGTCAGCATGACCATGGGCTCACTAACGGCTTGTATGAGTGCAAAAGCTGTTAGAGATGGGTAATTATTGGATGCCCTCAGAGTGTCATAAAATGTATACTCCCTCATTCATATAATTGTGAATTTTACTAATTAAATTCATTATGAGATCCACAATTCATGTAAGGGTGGAGGAGTACGCATTTATTGTACTCTCGAAGTATTTAATAATTTTGCGTAAGGGAGTGGGGCTAATTGCTAATATCTAGTCTCTCATTACTGCCCAAAAGAAATCTAATTGCAGATGGACGACCGTTTTATTTGCTGCTCTTCAATGTTCACTCTTGAGTCTTGATTAGAAAAATAAGGATAGGGGTGTCATCAACTCATCGTCACTACTCATACAAATAAGGATGGATAGGGTGTTATCATAACCCATCATCACTAA
The DNA here is from genome assembly GCF_932294415.1 of Quercus robur. Lineage (NCBI taxonomy): Eukaryota > Viridiplantae > Streptophyta > Magnoliopsida > Fagales > Fagaceae > Quercus > Quercus robur. The sequence goes on along the minus strand of NC_065534.1, from coordinate 27,398,367 downwards.
GTGCTTTAGGTGGGTGTGGAAAGGGAGCACTTTTGAGTGGAATTGTGGTGTGTCTTTCTCTTAGAACCTCTTTCCTTTTTTCTTGTGTGTGTATTTGTTTATCAATATATATATGGGATAATTACAGTAAACCCACCTGAGGTTAGGCCCGTTTACACTAAGCCTACCCATGGTTCAAAACTTATCACTTTACCCACCTGAGGTGCCTTCCGTTAGGGATCTGTTACCCACCTCTCCGTTTGCCGTTAGAAAAACACATTTTTAAAGAAAAACAAACATAACAAAGATAAAAAAGTTAGGACTTTTTATTGCTTAAGAACTTGTTTGAGAACAAAACACAGGAATAGCACAGATCAAATGCTATTCCTGATTAAAAGTGATATCATTGAGCATTTGTTTTTTTATTTTTGTTTTTTTTTTATAGATCTCTCCAACTTTTATTCAAACCAAACCAAACCCAAAAAAAAAAAAAAAATTCCAAATCCCAGAAAACACAAGCCACAAATCCAGAAAAAAAATCATATCTCGCCGGAGCAATCTCGCGACAGCGAGATCGCGCCCGCGAGATCGCGACGTTGATCGCGATCTCATTACACTTCGCGAGATTGCGACATTGATCGTGATCTCGCGACGCTTCGCGAGATCGCGCCGTTGATCGCGATCTCGATCCGGCGCGATCTCGCGAAGGCGAGATCGCGATCAACGTCGCGATCTTGCAACAGCGCGCTCTCGCGTTCGCGAGATCTCGTGACGGCGCGCTCTCGTGTTCACAAGATCGCGCCGTCAATCGCGATCTCGATCCGGCACGATCTCGCGAAGGCGAGATCGCGTTCGCGAAATCGCGCCGTCGCGAGATCGCAACGTTGATCGCGATCTCGCCTTCGTGAGATCGCGCCGGCAAGATATGATTTTTTTCTGGATTTGTGGCTTGTGTTTTCTGGGATTTGGAATTTTTTTTTTTTTTGGGTTTGGTTTGGTTTGAATAAAAGTTGGAGAGATCTATAAAAAAAAAACAAAAATAAAAAAACAAATGCTCAATGATATCACTTTTAATCAGGAATGGCATTTGATATGTGCTATTCCTGTGTATTGTTCTCAAACAAGTTCTTAAGCAATAAAAAGTCCTAACTTTTTTATCTTTGTTATGTTTGTTTTTCTTTAAAAATGTGTTTTTCTAACGGCAAACGGAGAGATGGGTAACAGATCCCTAACGGAAGGCACCTCAGGTGGGCAAAGTGATAAGTTTTGAACCACGGGTAGGCATAGTGTAAATGGGCCTAACCTTAGGTGGATTTACTGTAATTATCCCTATATATATTTATCTTCATAGTATAAGCAACAATAAGCCAAAATAAAATTCGCAATTACCGACAAGATGATCAATTATGATTGGTATATGATAAAAATTGTGTTAATATTAGACCCGCATAAGTGATGTGTCAACAATAAATTTCCAACTTAACAAGTTGTGAAAAGGGTTGTTCCGGGCAATACATAGCAAAGCAAAGGGCTCCATTGTGAACTAGATCGGTTACCAAATGCAAGGAGCCGTGCTGAAGGTAAAGGCAGCAAGTTAAGAGTTGAAAGTAATCATAAAAAAAACTCAGCAAAAAAGAAGTAATCATCAAAAAAAAGTTAAAGAGTTGAAAGTTGGAAAGTCGGAATACGGAAACCAAGTTTGGCAAGGCAATGTTTTTAGTTTTTACATACACACACAAGTTAGAAGGGAAATCTATTTTTAATTTTTTATTTGCTTTGACTGAGAGTGAGACAGAACCATAACATTGAATGGATGAGTATAATTCTTTACCTTATTCACCTTATGCAATGTTAATGTTCATCCAACACACTGCACAAATAAACAAGAAGTTTCAACTTTCAAGGCCTTTTATGAAATCGGTTCTAATTGAAGCTTTAATTGGAAAAAGTGAGGAGGCTTTGCAGGGAATGGACAACTAGGGACGTTGAGTACATGAAAGTCCTCCAGCTCTGCATGTGTGCCTACCAGTAAGATCCGAACAGTTTCTTTTATAATAAATCGAATTTATTAATAGTAATTTGTAGATCCATTGTATAATAATTTCATTAACAACGCTGTCACTCATTTATAATAATAATAATATCATTATGCTTATTTCGCCGTGACGTTGGGTTCACCAATTCTGGTAGTATAGTTCCTATACATTAGCATCAACTAATACTATAATTTAAAAATTTTTGGATTCTTTCAGGTTATTATTTTTTGTTAAAGAAGAGTCATAGATATTATAAACAAGCAGTCTTGTGTGTATACTGTATAGTGTAATTCTCTAGTCATTACCATACATACCACAAATTAAGATTCCCTTTTTGTTTTGTTTTTGTTGGTTAAGAACTAATTATGGTTGACTACCGAGGGTTTGAAGTTTGAACTTGATTACTTGAAGAGTTAATATAAAAGTAGGGACATTAATTTATTAGATTCTACCATACTTTTTCTTTTATGCTAAAGATATGTCATCGTGTGATATGAGGCCGCTTTAAGATTCAACAACGCCTAAAAAAAGTCACTGATTCAGTGTGAACATCTTCGTTTGGAGGGACCACATAAGCTTTGAGAGTGGACATTATTGATTGTTATATAATATGTCAATGTGTAAGCGTGAAAGAAAAGGCCCAGTGTTGTTGTGCGTTGAATTCTAAAACCAAAATGATTAAATGACAAAATAGCCGCACAAGAAGAGGGGGGCTATTCCTTTAGACTAACGCACTGTATTATTGTATTACTATTCTTACATGCATGGTTTGCCTGCCTTGCCGTGTCTAAATTCTTAAACAATAGGCTTAGCTTAGCAAAATGTTAAACAGGAAAAGCCAAGAGAGCTTGTCTCTCTTCCTCAATTTCTCTCCTGTCAAAGTGCCAACTGGCCAACTCTGCAAATTATTGGCATTATTCCAGGCCTCACCTCAGCCTAATTGAACACATAATGATGCTGTGCATGCAATAAAAATTCACAATAATTTCATAAATATCTTAAATTAACATGTCACGTTTGTGTAAGTTGATATGCTAATTTAAGAATATTATGAATTATTGTAATTTTTTGTAGTGTTGAATACGGGAATCATAATAGAAGATGATCCTTGAACTGCTATAAACTATTGAGTTGATGGGCTAGATCTGAGACACGTTATATGAGATATTTTCTCATATGTCTTAAGACTTTCGAGTAAATAAATTTTTTGCTTATATAGCACAGCTTGAATCGGATGAATCCTCCACTTTCGGTCTCTTTGAAAGCACCACTCTATTATGTCTCCTTTGAAAGAGCATCTATTAACTATTATCACTAATCTTCAATATGATCCAATCCCAAACACCCCCATCCTCTCCCCTCATATTTTTTCTTGCTTTCTTTATTCTTTCAATTTATACCATGTTTCTTTTGTTTCAATAGAAAATGTTTTTCTAAGAAAAATGTTTTTTTAGTGGAAAATATGTTCTAAAAAATACTAATCTGTTTGCACTTGATCATAAATCATAAAATAATCTCAAAACTATTTTATGTTGTTTGGTTCTCATGAAAAATCATTAATATTTCATGTTGAAGGTGGCGACAAAGGCAATAGTGATGGAGGCAGCGGTGAAAAGGGTAGTAGCGGTGGTTGTGGTGGTGGTGGTGGTAGTAACGGTGTTGGTTGCATAAAAGAATGGAGAGGGTAAGAGTTAAAGGGAATTTAAATAATAATAAAAAAAAACATTTTTATTGCCTATTTGTTGGGTTATTTTTTAATTGACATTGAGAAATATTTTCTATTGATCAAGATTTTCCTTCTTATCAAAATTCAAGAAATACAAAAATATTTGAAAAATAAATATTTTCCATCAAAACAAACAGAATATTAATATATTTTTTTTAACGTTTAATCTTTACCACATCTTCATAGGGCTATAAATGACCTAAGTCAAGTCAAGTATTACATGTTTAGGATTGTTCATTTAACTTTAATTTGGACACAAGAGGAGCTTGATTTCATCACCAAATTTGATTATATTTTCAAATTTGGTTCATTTTCTTATCGAATAAACTCGAGCTTGTTTAAAAGTTACTTGATTAACTTATTCTTTTCTCGTATATCATAAACACTATGAGTAAATATTTTTACCCATTCATAAATCTAGACATCAAAACACTTACATGACACATGTTTTGACCATAGTTTGCTAAGTTATAAGTTTGGATCCAATAATGTGATGTCCCAATTTGATTTATTGTGTGATATGTGTGGGTGTGTAATGAGTCCCACATTTGGTATTTACTAGCTAAATCTAGGCTTTATTAACAACTACAAGGAGCCTCAATTGTGACTAGTCCTTTTAAGATATAACGCATATATAGCTAGCACTTTTCCTTGGGTCTTTACAATATGGTATCAAAGCCGGCCTGATAACCTCGTGTGGGCTCAGAAACACTACCCCACAAAGTGGGCCATAATGAGGACGTTAGAGATTTAAGTGGGGGAGATTGTGATGCCCCAATTTGATTGATTGTGTAATGTGTGTGGGTGTGTGATGAGTCCTACATCGGGTCTTTACTAGATAGATTTGAGCTTTATTAACAACTCTAAAGAGCCTCAATTATGACTAGTCTTTTTAAGGTATAGCGCAAATGTGGTTAGCGCTTTTCCTTGGGTTGTTACAATAAAATGTAACACCCGTCTCACTTAAGTTTAATTTAATTGCTTCTAGAGTGGAGTGGATGAATTATTTAATTTATTTTGGAAGTGATATTATTTTATATTATGATGTTCTACACAAAAAAAAGGGGGGGAGGGGGTAACGTGAATAGATATTTTTGTGGATTATTCTTTTTTTAAACTTTTAGTCTCCTTATTAGTTAAGGAAAAGGATAAGAGATAAAAACATACTTGGATTAGGAGTTTAAGTGTTATTAGAATTCTTTAGAGTCCTAGCCTATCTAAACAACCTTAATATGAGTTTAAGTGGGAATTAAAGTCTAGAAAGCTTATTTAAGTTTTAAAAGCTTCTTAAATGCTAAAGAGATAAGTTTTAGTAGGTTTTAGAGTCCGTTTGGTATGTGTATTTAAACAACAGTTTTCAGTATTTTTGGAAATACGTGTGTATGAAAAAGTGTGTGGAAATATGTATAATGTTGTTTAAAAATTGAAAACATGTGTTTAAGTTGATATACCAAACAAGTCCTTAATTTCCAGCCAAGGTAGGAAACAGTTTTAACGTGTAAAGCTGAAAAGTAAGTTAGGGCTTCCTATGTGAAAGGCAGAGGGAGAAACTGTGAGATTATGAAAAAAAAAAAAATAAAAATATATATATATATATATATTTCTGCATCCGTGTGTTCAGGTATGCCTCTCACAAAGATCTATGGGAATAACCTATAAAGCTAGTGTAGTATATTAGACTTGCATGAACTTTTCCATACGAACTCATGACTTAAGCTTTTAGATGATTTGTTATTTGGGATTTACGCAACTTAATTACTAGTGGTGCTGACTTTATGAACCTGGTAATCTATAACATGGTTTTGAGTTCCTAAATTTTTGTCAATACATGCTATAGAATATGAAGTCCTACGGTTAGAGATTTTATGGATGCTATATATTTATTTTGGGTTAATATGATCTACAAGCATATGATTATTTGGAAGCCAACTTGTACTGGGAGAATTAAATAACATAGAGATCTACATATTCGGCTCATTAGAATTGTTTACTAGGTATTGATTTTTGGACTACTTGATAAAGCAATTGAGTACTAAATTAGCTGTAGTTTTAGAATAAGTAGTGAGATATGAATTTTAAGAGTGAAATTTATATTTTTATTGCTGCCTTAGTGTATCCTTATTTAGGTTCTAGTTGACATTGATTCAGATAGTTGAGGTGAGGCTTGGTTTAGCAACTAGAGGTAAATGGAACTTTAGAACATGTTGTCTCTTAAGACATGTATATTTATATCTATTCTTTGGTAAAAATATATTTATATATACATAATTGCAAAAGTGAAGTTTCAAAGACTTATTTCATTGTCAATACTTTATATATATATATATATATATATATATATACATTCCTGAATTTTATTATTTCTTGTATATTACTTTGAAACTGTATATGTCAAGAATGACTCAAAACAATATTTTTGAGTAATTATTCATTATATGATATGAGATTGGTATTGACAATGATGTGTTAAAGAAAGAATGCTTTCAAATGGTCAGCTAGACAATTTGCAACCTTTGCCAACACAGGGTTAAGTGTTGGCCTTCGGCCGATATAGTGTTATTGTGGTGTGGTGCAGTGTTATCGTTGCTCTTCGGAGCGAGTGTTATCGTTTGCTCTTTGAAGCTAGTGTTGCCTCTTTGAGGTTAGTGTTATTGTTCCCAATGGGAATCACCCACCGAGTGTTTAGCAGTTTATGTTTTTATCTGGCTAATATCTAATGTTTTCCATATCGAACTACTGTTTTATTGTTATTGCTCTTTATAAGTGGAAATTTTGTTTATTGTCATAATATATTGTTTCTACCTATTTAGTGTATATTGGCCAATTAAAGTAGTTATCATTTTATTTATTTATTACAGTGTTATAGTAAAATGTTTTATTCCTGACAGTTTTACAAAATTTATCATATTACTATTAAAACTATATGCAAGTGTTTTGTAAAGATTGTATTTTGTCATAGTTACTATTGTTTTGTTTTGAGAGACATCCTCATGTTATGCAGTCTCTTATTGTGCTTCTAGCTCACCCCCCTCCCTTTTTCCACCATTTCAGATTAGAGCAGTGGAACATCTTTTGGTGGTAGATCAGTGGAGCCATAGATTGAAGACTTCTTTTGGAGCTATGTTAGTTGATGGACTGTTTTAGTATACTTTCTTAGGATAGTGAGTTTGGCATTTGTGGAACTCTTTGAGATTGTATTTGGAGACTTTTTTTTTTTTTTTTTTTTTTGGATTTCATAGGAAATGTTTTGATGGTTTGAAGTTTATTTGTGGATATTTAATTACACTCTTTTCCATTATATTATTGTTGATTATTTATAAGATAGGTCGTGCATCTAAATCCTTGATATGGGTTTGGGGAGTTACAAATAGACTTGTTATGAGTTAGCTTGTTCACAAACACATTATATTTTGCAACAAATTACTTGATGTAAAATGCATTATTTTGAATTTACCACTTATATCAAGAATGAACTTAGTTAAACTTATTAATACTTATTCAATAATTTTAATATTATACAAATCCTAACATTGCTATCTAAAACAAAATAACACAAAGATAAGTAAAACAAATACATAAGTTTTATTTCTACACAATATCAACATCCCAAAACATAAAACAAAATTACAAATAACTTATTGACAGGGATGGAACCAGGATTTGAACCTAGGGGGGGCTAAAGCATGAACCAAAAAAATTTCAAGTGACATAGTTTATTAAAAAAAAAAAAAAAAAAATCATGGTAGACAAAACAATTGCACTTTATTACCATAAATATTTAAGTCAAGAAGGAAATAATATGAACAAAAAAAGTTAAAAGTTACAATATGATATTCTAACCTTTTCGAAGAAGAAGAATAAAAAAAGAAGAGGACTTCAGATCTCCAAATTTTGGGTAATTGGAATTAATATGTTGATTTTATCATGTTGACCAACTCACCAATATGATAAACCCATACTTTTGGATGCAACTGAAAATCACACTAATGAAGTTTTCAAAACTTTGTTTGAGGATTTTAAAAAATTGGGATATTAATATTAAGAGTTGGCAATGCTACATCATCAATATTGGCTTCTAAAAGAATTTTGCATTTTATCTTTTGAAAAAAAAATTAAATATTGTAATTGACTTTCCCATAATTTATAAATCAATTAAAAAGTCATATAAATTATTGTCACCCCCGTAAAGGAATTTTTTTTTTTCTATGAGATTTTTTTGGTTATGAATTATTGAATTATGATATTGGTAATTTGTGGATTTTTTGTTGTGTTGTATTTGGACTATAGAGGGGCCACGGCCCCAAAGAAAGGGTTAAGTAATTAGTTTATTTTGGGCTATTTGGACCAATCTAAAAATTTGAGGGGGGCAACTATAAACTCTAAAATATGAATCATTGAATATACTAAAATTTTTCAAAGAAATGGATTTTGGGGGGGGGGGGGCATACCCCTTAGTTGGTCCGTCCCTGCTTATTGATAACTCATTTGATAAAGAATAAAAACATATAAGAAATTTACAATCTTGAAAATTAATTTTATAATCTATTATTAATTGTGGTTGATACTTTATTTCAATTTGAGATATACATTAAAGTTTGATTGCTTACTTATTTATACATGGTCTTTTTTATAAATATCATATCATTATTAAGAAACACATACTCTAGGAAATATCATAATTTATTTTGAAAAGCCGTTTATTTTGGACATAAATTGTTAATAAATAGGTCTAAGCATTCATAATTTATGCTAATTTGATACTTTGGCTTCACTATTTTCACACTTGTGAATGTTTCTTACACATGTCTACAATTTTAAATTTATGTTTTTTATTTTACAAATTATCTTGGCATGTACTTTGCTATTTGATATCTAAAAATCTTTACTTATTACAGAAGCTCAACCACATGCATTTATCTTTCAATTAATTTGCATGCAATTATGTAAATGTATCAATTGTTTCCTTAAAGCTCACAATAAACAATTAAACCAATATTGTCTTAATTTTACTATTCTTTTACCCCAAAAAAAAAAATTTTAAAAATGGTTCGAGTTCAGGTTCGGGTTCGGGTCGGGTTGACCCGCCAAAAACATGGGTCGAGTTATAGGTCAACCCGATTTTGCTTCGAGTCAAAAAAATGAGGTTTGGGTCAAGTATTTTTCGGGCCGGGTCAAAAAATTCTGACCCATTTTGCCATGTCTATAGATCATACAACAAGGCCTCTGCTTTTGGAGGGGGAAATTAAAAACAACAAAATCACAACCCCTTTAATTAACAAGAGCATCAAAATTTTTTAATAAACTCCTAAACACATGCTCAATACTACTATGAGCCTATGAGGGAAGTTGTTTAACAAATGCCAGCAATAAAAAAACAATTGTTTATTTGAACATTCAATGAGTGGAAGAGTTGAGAGCTTTTTTTTTTTTTTTTTTTTTGGGTAAAAGAGAGACAGAATTATTGATTGGGTTGACCAACTTGAAAGTGACTAAGAGTCTTGAAATTCAACCAAACACTTTTAAATATTTTTACTGGAGATATCCGAGATTTAAATTCTCTCTTTTGCCAACTATTGAATTATAATTTCTATAAAAAAAAAAATATTGAATTGTAATAATGAAAACCAATCAAACAAAAACTCAAAAGTATCTATTTCTACTTGTGAGTTACAGATCCCCATTTGAGTGGCTAGGTATAACCCATATCTGAGATTTCAAGGTTGGTTTGGTTGGAGATTTTTAGTATCATTGTTTAAAATAATGTGAAAATTGTGGTTTAAAAATTGATGTAGAAACACGTGTTTACAGTATTCATAAAGCAAAAAATGTGTTTGGTACCATATTTCAAATAACATGTTTCAGTGTATAAAAAAATATAATTGTGTATTTGGTTTGTGTGTGTTTTATTTTTAAAAAGCTAACAAATATGGTACAATTTATTTTTTTTTTTTATTTGAGGAGAGAGAAATCAATTTATGCTTTGTCTAATCAAGTGGGCCCTATTGTTTTCAACATATTTACAAAAGTGCCATTAAATAAAGTTGTTTGAAAACTAAAAAATGGTAAGAGGAATTTTCTAAATTTAGTATTTAAACACTTTAAAATAAGCAACATAACTCAAACACTCCAGTAAAAAACACCATTATCAAACGTGTTGTTTTTTTTAGGCTTACAATTTTCAATGCATAAACACTGAAAACTGTTATTCAAACACCCCAACCAAACAAGCCCCAAAACTCAAGGATTACACAAGGTCACAAACAATGACATTAATAGCTCTAAAATTATAATTTAAAAAAAAAAAAAAAAAAAAAAAAAAAAAAAAAAACCTTGATCCGTATCCCATTGTAGTTCCTCAAATTCATTGCTGCATATAAATTGCAATACCTCGAACTGAATTTTCAGCTGAATCTTTAAACTTTTTTTTGCCATTTTGCCTTTGGAAACTATTGGCCAAAGTAAATATCTTTATCAAATTATTTAGCAAAGGAAGAAAAGTGAACAAGCTAATGATGGGTGTTGTGAGCCTGCGGCGAGTATGTTTTTTGGGATGGGCCACATAATGCTGTTTTGGAAAGATATAATATTGTACTTATATCTTAGACTCTTCGGGATGGACCCTATAATCCTGTTGGACAGATGTAACATTGTAGTACGTATTGGGTTGGGCCATATAATGATGTTGGAAAGATGTAAATGTATTATTCTAATCTTTTAGAAAGCACTTATATGAAAAATGATAATCAAAACGGTTGTTTAAAGCTCTCAAAATCGAAACCACAACTTATATGATATGTTTATCAAATATAAAATGACCTTTTCATTAACAAGGTCTGTTAAATTTGGATAAGAAAAAGGTCCACTATTTTGTAAATATTAGTACCAAGACGGTGTTGTTTCAAGATTCAAGTGATAGTTTAATGATAATGATATTTTTTGTAATGCTTTATATTTGTAATTTGAACTCGTTTACTTACTTCCAAAAAAATAAAGGGCTTCATTTCGACATTTTTAGCACAACTCAACTCAAGGCTCCAAAAAGGCAAAAACACATTTCTAAAGGATTACTCAAAGGAACTAAGAGTCCGATTGGTTGGAGGGTGGAAAAATAGGAGGATAGAAAATAGTGGGAGAATGGAAAAGTGGAAGAATAGAAAATATTTTATTTTCTTTCCCTTTTGTTTGGTTGGGAGTGGAAAAGTAGAAGGATAAAAAAAAAATGAGTTTGAATAAATTTACTCATATACCCTTATTAAAGAATGGTACCTAATTAAAACAAAAAAGTGACAAATAACCACAAAAAAGAGCAATCATCCAAATTTATTAAAAAAAATAAAAATTGTAGGGATAAATAGCCCAAAAGTATATATTGGGCCGTGGGCCTTGTTCAAGAATGCTTAGTAGTCCAATGACAGATAAACGATAATGAAGATGTAAGAATCAGAACTCCACGAGCAAGTTATGACTGAGAAAGTTGGGAAAGGTGGGCTGAGGAGGAATGTCTCCTCGGCTAAGCAAAGCAGAGGTCAGAAGATGTGGTCTACCATCCAGAGTAACGTTCTGGGATATCCTATTGATAAGAATACACATCATAAAAGCACAGGACAAAGGGAAGTTATGAAATATTTAAGAGAAAGCTGCCACCACTACATTAAATGCTCTGCAGCTAACTTTTTGGCCGCATTAATGTGAAAGTGATACCTGAACAATAATTTTTAGCCTTACAGCTACTTCCAAAGACTTCAAGAATGTGCTGATGGGATAAGGATCAACACCAGCGACTTAATCTACACGTGGAGGGTGGAGATGAAAGAAAGAAGATAACATAAAATAGAAAGAAGACCCTGGGGGAAGGGGATTGGAGAAAAAGAAAGGAAAAACACTATAACAGTAGGAACTAGACTTGTAATCAAATTCAAAAGAGATATATATAAAAACACATCTCTTCGGATTGTGCCGAGGAAGATTTTCTTTGGATAAAATCTGTTTCTCTTTGCTTTCAGGTAATCTAAACCCACCATAATTGTTGTCCAATTCATTAGAGCCTAGTTTTCTGACCCACTCTCTTTAAATTCATTGTATAGAGCTCTTTGGGCCAAGATCCTTTTAACTTTTGGGCTTGAGATTCAAATTGGGTCCTTACAAAAATCATGTCCCAAAATAAAAATCACATCTTAAAATAAAAATAAAAACAATTATCACACCTAGGCCCTAGAAAATCAAAAGAAAAAAAAAAGGGAAGGGGCAACTTACTACCCAGTAAAAAATAAAAAAGAGAAAGAAGGAGAACACCTAGGCCTAGAAAATCAAAAGAAAAGAAAAAATAGAAGAGGAAACGTTGCGCAAAAAAAAAAAAAAAAAAGGCAATGTTACTTACTGCCCAGGGAGAAGAAAAAATAAATAAAGGTATGTGCACATTGACATTTTTATCAATCAAGAAATTCATCCCCACTCAGTTTTCTCTCCATTTTTGAGAGAAAACATTTTGGTGGGCCTAAGAAGAAAACACTTGGGCCCACCATTTATTTTCCTTCTTCCTCACCTAACCAAACACATTCCAAAAAAGTTTTCCTTCCTATTTTCTCTCCAAAGTTTTCCATCCACCCTAAACGAATCTCCAAACAAACACACACTAAACGAATCTCCAAACTAGATGATAGTGTCTTGAAATTCCAAAATCATTTGGATATTTTTGTTCCAGCCCAACTCTCACCTATTTGATTGTTGCACGCAGTTGACATCGAAGGAACTAGGAACCAATAATGCTAATTATTTATTTATTTATTTTTGAGAAAATAATGCTAACTAAATTCTTTGTGCGTCATTGCATGATAATGATACTTTTGGTCACTTACATATAAATTGGATTTAAATCGGAAAATTAGTTTCATTCATGATTCATGCTACAAACTAGAGTAATACTTGTAGGGATGATAGGCCCATAGTATATATTAGGTCGGGGGCCTAGTCTGAAGACGCCTAGTAGTCCGAGGACGAGTAAACGTTGTTGTAGAGGTCGGCATTAATGAATAAAGGAAGAGATTTGGACATGATGGTCCAGGAAGGTGGTTCGAGGAGGGATGCTTCCTCGGCTAAGCAAAGCAAAGGTCAAAAAGTGCGGTCTGCCATCTAAAGTAATGTTCTTGGATTTTCTATTGATAAGGATGCACGTCATGGAAGCATTTGAGCTATGAAATATCTAAGAGAAAGCTGCTACCACTGCATTAAATGCTCTGTAGCTAACTCTCTGGCCGCATTAATGAGGAAGTGATACCTAAACAGTAATTTTCAGCCTTACAGCTACTCCCAAAAATTTCAGAAAGGTGTTGATGGGACAAGGATCTACACCAGCAATCTAATCTACACGTGAAAGGTAAAGATGGAAGAAGAAAGATAGTATAAAGTAGAAAGAGGACTCTAAGGGAAGGGGATTGGAGAAATAAGAGAAAAATATTGTAGCAACAAGAACTACGCTTGTAATCAAAGTCAAGAGATATATACTAGAACTAATATCCTCGGATTGTGCCGAGGATGATTTTCTTTAGATAAAAACAGTCTATCTTTATTTTTTTGTCATCTGGATCTATTATAATTGTTACCCAATTCATTAGAACCTAGTTTTCTAACCCACTTTCTACAAATTTATTGTATTGGGTTCTTTGGGCCTAGATCCTTTTTACCTTTTGGGCTTAGGAAACAAATTGCATCCTTACAATGCTAATAATTTTTTATTCAAAAAAAAATTATTTTCCACCAAAACATACGTAATGTTAATATTTGTTTTAACATTTAATTTTTATCACAAGATTATAAATGAGCCAAGTCAAGCTGAGTATTACATGTTTAAAATTATTCATTTAATTTCAATTTGGACATAAGCCAAACTTGAGTTCATCACCAAATTATATTATATTTTTAAATTTGGTTCATTTTCTTATTAAATAAACTCGAATTTGTTAACAAGCTATTTGATTAACTTATTGTTTTCTCATATATAATAAAAACTACGAGCATGAGTAAATGTTTTTACCCCTTCATAAATCTAGACTTCAAAACACTTACATGACACATGATACATGTTTTGGTCACAGTTTATCAAGTTACAACTTTTAACCTAATAGGCTTGTTACAAGCTTGTTCACAAAGTCATTATATTATGTTTGAGCTCAACTTGTTTAATAGAGTTCTTTTTATTCTATTATTTTTATGAAGACTTGTTTAATAGTTGAGTTTAAACTTAGACTTGTAGTTGGCCAATATGCTAAATATACGTCATATTTGGTGTGTTTGTGTATTCTAAATAGGGTAAGGATTTGCTGCAAACTAAGTTGTAGCGATTCCTGCAAAATGCATATGTGTCAAGTGGTCATTTGGTAAAAAATTCAATCTTGACATAGAAATTTTCATTTAAATATAAGCTTGGACGGGTGTCTATCTGAGGCATTGACACGTGTGTAGGAATGGTGCCAGGACTTGTAGTTAGAGGGGGGGGGGGGGGGGGAGGGCAACTTTGCTACTGGTTGTGTACAATGGCTTAACCACTAAGGTGTTTTTTTTTTTTTTTTTTTTTTTTTTTTTTTTTTTTCTTGACTTTGATGCATGTTGTTAGGTAAGGACAATTTTTTTTTTTTTTTGAAATTTTTTAAAATGTTGCATTGTTTGTTTTGGGTATAATTGGTTGATTAGACTTTTTTTTTAGTTTTACTATTGATAATTTTTGTTGTTGGGATAATTTTTTTGGGCTTGTATATTTTATTTTAAATTTTAAATTTATAGATTTTTTATGGTCTTTAAATAGAAGAAAATGCTAGGGCTACAATTTTTTTTTTTTTTTTTTTTTTTAAAAAATATTGATGTGATAAGTGGTTATTGGTAAGTAAAAAAGTGGTGTAAATAGTAATCCTAGATGCGAACCAATAAGAATCTGCTACCTTAAGAGTTTGCAAAAATATTGTAGAAAAATTTGTGGCTATAACATCACTCTTAAAAGAATTAATGATGTTATTAAGGGGGTAAAGTGTAATTTTATAGAACAAAATTGCTAAAATTAATGCCTAGTATATATTCTAATATTTAAAAAAAAAAAATTTGGGGGGGGGGGGAGGGGGGGTGGGCGAATTGCCCCCCAAGTCAAAGGCTACCTCCGTTCCTACATGTGGACATTTTTGCAAGAGTTGATGTAACTTAATTTGCAGCAAATCCTTACCCTTCTAAGTGTCCGTTTGGCACTACTTTTTGTCAACTTATTTTACTATTCAGCTTATTTTTGCTACTATTAATGGGTCTTACTGCACTTTTTGGTACTATTTATAAGTCCTACTATATTATTTTAGCTAACTTTTACCTTTATCTATAGTACTTTCAGCAAAAAAGTTTTCAATTTCGGCAAAATAAACGGATTCCAAATAAACCCTAAATATTAAATTTATGAAGTAGATAATATGATATATGTAGTTTGAAAACCCAATAATTACGTTAATTTTATAATTATATTATGTAAATTTTTAAAGATAAATATAAGATACTATAACAAAAACTGCTTTAAGCAATAACCATTCAAGGGTGGTACAAATTAGATAAATCCATAAAATACAAGGCCTCCTCTGCTTTTGTAGGGGAAATTAAAAACAACAAAATCTCAACCCCTTAATAAAAGCATCAAATCTTTTATCGAACTCCTAAACACATGCTCAAAGTAGTTTAACAGATTCCAGCAATAAAAACTACACAATAGTTTTTTTGAATATTCGATGAGTGAGGGTTATAGACTGGGTTTACTAACTTCAAAATAACAAAAAACATTCCACAAGCACTTTTTAATATTTTCAATGAAAACTGCAACAACAACAACAACAACAAAAAACTGATCCATATCCTATTGTAGTCCCTCAATGCTTTATATAAATTGCAATACCTGAAACTGACTTTTCAGCCAAATCATTTATTTATTTTTTGCCTTTGGAAACTTTTGGACAAAGTAAAAATATCTTTAGCAAATTATTTTCCAAAAGACGAAAAGTGAGCAAGCTAATAATGGGTGTTGCGAGAGAATGTTCTTTGGGATGGGCCATATATATAATGCTGTTGTTGGAAAGATGTAATGTTGTACTATGTCTTGGGATGGGCCCTATATTATAATTCTGTTGGAACTTGGAAAGATGTCAATTTGTAGTGCGTATTGGGTTGGGCCATATAATGATGTTGTAAAGATGTAAATGTATTATTTTAATCTTTTAAAAAACACTCATATGAAAATGATAATCAAAGTGGTCGTTTAAAGCTCTCAAAATCGAAACCACTATTTATTATGATGTGTTTATCAAATATAAAATGACTTTTTCATTAATAGGTTTGTTAAATTTGGATTAGAAAAATAATCTACTATTTAAAAATACTCAAGATGACGTTATTTCAAGATTCAAGTAAAAATCTAGTGATAATGATATCTTTTATAATGTTTTATGCTTATCATTTGAACTCGTTTACTTATCTAAAAAAAAAGTTTCCCTTTGACATGTTTAGCACAATTCAACTTAAGGCTCCAAGAAGGCAAGAAAACATTTCTAAAGGATTACTCAAAGGAACTAAACAAATCTACAAACTAGATGTTACTGCTAGTGTCTTGAAATTCCAAAATCATTTGGTTATTTTTGTTCCACCCCCACCAACTCTCACCCATTTGATTCCTGCACGCAATTGACATCGTAGGAACCAATAATGCTACTAAATTCTTTGTGCGTCATTGCATGATAATGAAACTTTTGTTCACTTACATATAATTTGGAATTAAATCGGAAAATTAGTTTTTTTCATGATTCATGCTACAAACTAAAATAATACTAATAATGTACAACAACAAAAATGACACTTTACCTTTCATAATTATCATTAACAAATATTTTTTCACACTCTTGTGAGAGAGAGAGATTGAGCCATAACTATCAATAGTAAAGCCACCGCCGGCCATGAGATTAATTCATAAATGGAGTTGAAAACCAGAGATCAAGAAGGTGGTACCGCGTACGCACCCACCATCTAATTAAATCTATAGCTTTCACAGACCCAAACTTTTCCAATATGCCAATACATGAAAGCCATGTCCCAACTATAAAAAATTTGGTTGGTTAACATCTCCTATACCTGTCAATTGTCACTTACCGACTACCATATCAACTAGATAAGAAGTAGTCCTCTCATAGCATGAAACGCATGGAATATTACCCAACAGATCCAGCCGCGTTGATTCCATGGAAAATGTCATTTTTTTCCCCCTTTAACCATCAATTTCCCCAACAGTAATATATATAATTATTGTGTAATTAAGAGTAATATAATTAGTTAGGAAGGATCACTGAATTCAAATAACTAGAAAAGACTAAAGAGAAATAAACTTAATCTGGATTAAAAAAAAAAAAAAAAAAACTTAGTTTCTAATTACCTCTTATTAGTGGCAAAGTTAGAAATTTATCTTTGAAGAGGCTATATATATATTTTGTATGAAATGTAAAATAGTAGTAATATGCAATACTTCATAACTCAATATGTGCTATAAACAAAAATGTATCTAATATATATATATATATATATAATTATAATAATAATAATAGGTAAAGCTGAGAAAAACTCAAATTAGAATTCTAAATTAAATTAGAGTTCCAATTTTGAGCCATGTGTCCGAAATTATTTATTCTTAAAGATTTTTATTTCTTAATTTTATAATTAAATGTGAGACTACATCATAAATATTCATTCAAGTGAGTTATTAAGTACAAAAATAAAAAAATCTAGAATAAATGAATTGTAAAAATAAAAAATAAAAAAAGTGCTTCACAATAATAATAAAAAAAAACATGGACAATTTATACCTAATAATATCTTTACAAAATTTTTTAAAGAGTTAATAAAATATAAAAATGACTATCAACAGTATTTAAATTATATATTTTAGGAATTATATTATGCATTTTATTGTATATTTTTAAGTGTATTCATACATATGTATGGGATTACAAACTAATTAAAATTAAACAATCATGAGACAAGATTGACAAAACAATTTAATATCTTTAATCAACTATGAAATGGGCAAAGTCGCAAAACATACAATAACATAAAAGTTAAACATCTTTTTTCAAAACTGTAACTTACGCCCTTTAAGAGATCTAAACTCATCAAGTATTGAGTCAGTAGTGAAGTTATCAGCAATTTCCTTTTTAATGTAGACAGCTAAGTTATCTGAGAGAAACTCATCTTCCATTTTGTTACGCAGTCTTGTTTTAACAATTTTCATAGCTAAAAAGACTTACTCACCAGTTGCTGTGGACATTGGAAGAGTCAAAACAAGGTGAATCAATCGATCAATAAGAGGATATACTTGTGACTTTTTTGTCTCTACTAACCTTTGACATGCAGAGAGAGAGAGAGAGAGAGAGAGAGAGAGAGAGAGAGAGAGAGAGAGAGAGAGAGAGAGAGAGAGAGAGAGAGAGAGAGAGAGAGAGAGAGAGGTAAAATGTTTTGTAAATGTGTGAGAGACATGGTGATACGGCACATCAACAAAATTTATGATTTTTCAATTCTTCTATTGTTGTGTACAAGCAAGCCTTAGACTTTTTAAATATATATGTTTATTATCAGGTAAGGGGCCAAAATAATAAAATTATTTAAAATTTTTAATATTATTTAAGATATTTCCCCAAAAAAAAAATTTTAATTTTTTTCAAAAATTTTGTTGGTCCTTTAATAGCGACGCCACTGCCTCTTATTATGATTTGAAAGTTACTCAATTTGAATATGCTCATCATCGTAGATTTGGTAATTAATGAAGAAACTCTTTTTTACTAGAAAAACTAATGCCATTAGAAAATTCATTATAGTTTAAGGAATTACAATAATTATCTAAAAAATCATTTGTACAACCAGACTCTCTATTACAACATCTGCAAATGTTCTGTTTGCCTTCCTAAATGAATTTCTTTCACAAACTAGAACCTTTGACACTTCAAGGAACTCATATAATATTTGCAACAGTAGTGAACTCATTGGAACAAGCTCTATTGTTTCAAGAAAGATTTAAAAAATTTATTAGATGAATAGGGATACACAATGATTTTTTTTTTTTTTTTTAAATAAAGCACAACGCTGATTTCTCTGTGTAGGCTTAGAAAAAAAGCTTCAAGATTTGAACTTTTTAGTTTTGGTATAACTACATTCCTCCTTAAAAGTCCTCCAACAAATAGTTTATACAAATGCACAAAATAGGGTTAAAACCGTAGATGTGTTCATTTAACCTACCAACCCAATGAACTTGATGACAAATCAAGTTGGTTTTTCATGGGTTGATAGGTTGGGCTACCTTCATAATTCTTTTTTTCATTTTAAACTTCGATTACTTTATAATGAGAAAAAAGTGATCTATGACAAGCTGCAACAGGGTGCATAAAATGAAACACTCAAAGTGATATAGAGAAAAAAAAAAACATATCCGGTAAAAAGTAGAGCATATCAGGTAGAGCATATCAGGTAAAAAGTTGAAGCAAGGGGGGTAGGCAACCGTGGGTGGTTTGGGGCAACCACCTTCTAATTAAAGTGCTTGAGTTTAACCTTAATTAACAACAACAAAAGGTTAGAATTCTTTTTTTTTTTTTTTTTGTATATGTCATATCCATGACCATGACTTAAGTCTGGTGGAATCAGAATTTGCACATTTTAGCTATGTTAGATGGGATCGGGTGTACTTTACCCAATACGGTTGGACCAAACCCAATTGCTGACCACCTAGTCCATTTGAAAAAAACGAGTAATCTGCAACATAAAAAGCTCAACTAGCTTAGCTTCGAAAAGTGTCTTGACTAGTTTGATGGATAACTACCTTAAGTAATACACAAGAAAAATCAGATGATGAGAAGGCTCTGGCTGGCTTTTTTTGGTCTATACGAAGAGCTTGCTTCCTAAGTAAAAACGACTTGGCAGCAGAGAGTGTCAGACTCTCTATTTATATGTTTGTCTATTTGGTCAGATAGACACACCTCACTACTTCA
Organism: Quercus robur; assembly: GCF_932294415.1. NCBI lineage: Eukaryota > Viridiplantae > Streptophyta > Magnoliopsida > Fagales > Fagaceae > Quercus > Quercus robur. The sequence goes on along the minus strand of NC_065534.1, from coordinate 27,378,589 downwards.
AAACAATATATTCTAGCTAGAGAGAAAAGAATATCGCAGTGAGAGAGAGATGGAGATGGCGCCATGTATTCGAGTAGTAGTACTGCTGGTGGTGGCTTATTGCCTGTTCCCGGCGTCGGTGGAAGGCATGGTTCGACACTACAAGTTCAATGTAAGTACCATGTTAAGCTACACATTTCTAATTGTGTTCCATATGACTATAAACTCATGCAACGAAGTTCCATATGTCTTGGGCTCGGTTTGTGAATATATTAAGAGTAATGATACAGCTATAAACTATTTTTCAATATTTTTACAAACCGTTGATGTAACCAATTTCTTATTAATTTTCATCTACGTTCACCATTAACATCACTTTTTTATTTACTAATAGTCATTCATTACATCAATAGTTTGTAAATTTTTTTGTAAAAAAGATTGTATCTCTAACATTATTCATATATAAAAACCACATGCAAATTAATCATGAAAGAGTTATTGCATGCATGTAATAAACGAGAGTTTTAGAGATAAAAGGGTTTAACTTGAATATAACACAATCCTTACACAACCAAACCATGCAGTACTGTGCGGTTTCTGATATTTTCAATTTTGCATAAATGACTAGTTAGAACCTTAAATTCATTATCGTTACGAAATGATCGTTACTCAGTAGTCATTTTGTAATGTTAGCTTTTCGCAGAGATAGAAAGACAAGTTTAATGCTTCAAATAATGATATTTATTAATCTTTTGATTAATATATAATAGATGTTCACAAAATTTAACTGTGCTTTAAAATAATTTGTAAATTCTACGTGGTTTCATTCATTCATCCATAAAATTCACACGTTTTGATATAACTTTATTCTCGTATAGCTAGAGTGTCACTTTTGTGTTTTAATTCTTCCAAATGATTTGGAGAAGCTTTATCTTTCCTACAAGTTTTAAAGAGAGCAAAGACCTTTATGATTTACATAATATGATTAGTTGGCACGCAAAAGCATTAATCATCAAAGCCACTAATCATATGCAAGAACATCCAAGTCTTCTGCAAGTTGCAATTCTAGCTGTCGACTCTTATAAATAATTGATAGTTTAATAGCTTTGTCACCTAATATATTTTCTTTCAATTTCAAATTAACCACAATTTTCATGCCAATTCATGTTTTAAACCCTTGTTAAAATTCTTTTTCCATTCTTTTGCCTAATCTAAGTTTCTAGGTCATTGTTTTCGTTCACGAAAAGTACTCAATAGAATAGATTTTTGGGTTTGAATGCTTCAGCTGAGGTGACAAGCCAACAGCTGAAAATTTTTACACTAGACAAAGTTCACTAGTTATAAAAACTAGTAATCTATTGGACCACACTTTTACGTGGTCAAAATGATGTTTGACATGAGAGTAATACAAATCTTTATCATTGGAAACAATATTAGCATCATATTGTTTATTTACTAGTTCCATCAATGACACGATAGCAATAGTAGCATATTCTCACTCGTAACCAAAAAGTCAGATGCACGTGGCATATAAAAAAAAAAAAAAAATTCTCTTTATTTGTTGAGTAACGGGTTCAATAAAAAGGGAAAAAAAAAATAAGGATGACTAAGAAATCTTGATGAAACAGCAAATTTGGTGGAGGAGTGGTGTGGTTGAGAAAACACACCAAACTTTGCTGACCTTAGTACCATACCCATAAATGTTGCAGTTAAACTAATTAATTTCCTATTTGTGTTTGCTAATATGGCTAATAATGTTACATATATTGATTTATGAATAGGTTGTACTGAAGAATACCACGAGATTGTGCTCAACTAAGCCCATTGTCACTGTGAATGGAAGGTTCCCTGGTCCCACCATTTATGCTAGGGAGGATGACACAGTGCTGGTCAAGGTGGTCAACCATGTCAAATACAATGTTAGCATCCATTGGTGAGTAACTGAGTTTATTCCCTTTGGCTATGGGTCATGCAATGTGGCCCATACTCTTCAAGGAAATAAAAGTTAAAATTATTATCAATTTTATTATACGAGACTTATAAATTGACGTAATTAATAAATAAATTTATGAATTATTTTTTATTAAAAAATTAATTTTTTTTAAGGTTTATATAATAATCATCATAACATTATTACTCTTCTTCTTATCAAGTCTAGTCATAAAAGATTTCAAAACTTTTTTTTTTCCATAATATGTTAAGATGACGCATTGACATCACAAGCGGTAGAGCCAATTTTTGTTATGGCTTTAATATGGCTATTCTTTAGGGAAAGTACGTTAAAAATCTATAGTTTTATACATGAAACATATTAAACCCACACTTTTAAATGGATACTTTAGACCAAAGATTGAAGTCTTTTTTTGGGTATATTTGTGAAAGTATGGGATTTATAATGTCCCATTTAAAAGTCTGGATTTAATGTGTCTCAAAAATAAAACTACATGTTTTTTTCTTTAATGTACTTTCTCTCTAGTTTCTATACTTTTATTATTCTTTTTGCTGAAAAACATTTTTAATCTGAGATTGCTTTGATTCTGCCCAGGGTATTGGCTATTCCTAAATATCCTTCAAAAAAAAAAAAAAAAAAAAACCCTCCTAAAAACATCTTTAATTGAACTTCACAGGATCATCATTGGCTATAATACAATTGGGAAAAAAAAGTGTACAATAAAACTCATAATATTACAATTTTCCTTGTATATAATTATTATGGGTATGGGCAGGCATGGGGTTAGACAGCTACGGTCGGGTTGGGCTGATGGGCCTGCATACATTACGCAATGCCCAATTCAACCAGGACATCAATTCATTTACAACTTCACCATCACGGGCCAAAGGGGTACACTATGGTGGCACGCACACATACTTTGGCTCAGGGCCACAATCCAAGGTGCCTTGGTTATCTTGCCCAAGCGTGGGGTTCCTTACCCATTTCCCAGGCCACAAAAGGAACAAGTTGTTATATTAAGTAAGTCCCAAGCCGATTTTCAATTCCATAAACCATTTCATAACTCCTCTTGGAAAAATTGAATTCGTTTAATAAATCAACTAGTTCAAAACTGGTATAGTCATGTGGATCAAACAACTAAGAAGAGGGTTGCATCTTATTCTATATCCTATGTTCCATGTTCATAAAAGATATACACAGTGTACAAAACTTTCATTTATTTGGGATCTCAGTATTACCCTTAATTTTAAATTTTTTTAATGAAAATATTGATTGTTGGACTCAAATTTGTGACACGTTGCTTTAGGTATAAAACACTTGCCATCACACTAAGGCCCATTTCCAATGGACCGTAACATGCTTAATAGTTCAATAAATTTCTTAATTACTTTGGTATTTCAACTTGTAGGTGAATGGTGGAAATCAGATGTTGAGGCTGTCATCAATGAAGCTTTGAAATCCGGCGCGGCCCCTAATGTCTCTGATGCTCACACCATCAATGGTCATCCCGGGCCTGTATCAAGCTGCCCTTCAGAAAGTAAAAGATCTTGCTACAATTGCATATATATAAATTCATAGTAATAGTCTAATTACGCTTAAGCAATGCAAACCTTAACTAATTATATCTATGGAATTTCAGTTAATAGTTTTAAAATATAATTTTTTTTTTTTTTTTTTAAGTTTTAAAATAGAATTAGGCTAAGTTGTTTCTTTGGATGAGATGATAATAGGGAAAATTCATTCAAAGAGTAATGTTTCCTCCGATCTCTATATATGTCTAATCATGAATTTATATAGTGGGATGTATGATATATCTTAAGTTTTATTAGACTCAATAGAGTTTGAGTCCTAAGGCGATAATTAAATGTGGCTTTTGCATCTTAGTACAGTATTTAAATACTTTGTGATTAGTAATTTGCCTCTTTTATGTTTTATACTGTTTTCATATTGTGGCATTGATATATATAATTCTTTCCACCTTAATTTGTAAGTTTTTTATTTTTAAAGAAAATTTTGTAATAATTTTAACAATATTTTTATAATAATGTTAATAATCATTTTTCTTTTCCAGGAGGTTTTACATTACCAATAAATCCCGGACAGACATACTTGCTACGAATCATCAATGCTGCAATGAATGAAGAGCTTTTCTTCAAGATTGCTGGCCACACACTAACCATTGTTGAGGTTGACGCAGTATACACAAAACCTTTAAAAACCGACACCATTGTCATTGCACCAGGCCAAACCACAAATGCACTCCTAACAGGTGATCATAGAACAGGAAAGTATATGGTTGTAGCTTCACCTTTCATGGACGCACCCATTGCAGTTGATAACACCTCAGCCACAGCCACATTACACTATACAGGCACTCTAGCCTCTACCACAACCACTCTCACTACCCCACCTCCCAAAAATGCTACATCAATAGCTGCATACTTCACAAAAGCCCTTCGAAGCCTGAACTCGAAAAAATACCCAGCTATAGTTCCATTGAAAATAGACCATTCCTTGTTTTTCACTGTTGGTCTCGGTGTTAACCCTTGTTCTACTTGTGCAAATGGTGGCCGTGTGGTAGCGGATATTAACAATGTTTCATTTGTGATGCCAACAATCTCACTTCTTCAAGCTCATTTTTTCAATATAAGTGGGGTTTTCACTGATGACTTCCCTGCTAATCCACCAAGAAAGTTTAACTTTACTGGCACACAGCCAACGAACTTGGGGACCATGACTGGGACAAGGCTGTATAGACTTTCTTACAACTCAACTGTACAAATAGTCTTACAAGATACAGGGATGATAACCCCTGAAAACCATCCACTCCATTTGCATGGATTCAATTTCTTTGAGGTTGGAAGGGGACTAGGTGACTTTAATCCAGAGAAAGATCCAAAGAAATTCAATCTTGTTGACCCTGTGGAGAGGAACACAATTAGTGTACCAGCTGGTGGATGGACTGCTATTAGATTCAGGGCTGACAATCCAGGTAAACTCCATATTCAATGCCTATTTAGTAACACTAATAACATCAAATTTTTTCACAACTGTTAATAGGATCAATATCATTTTCATTTGGGTTTATCACTGACACCACTTTAATATACAGCAATCACAACAGGCTTATGCCAATAACTCTAAAAAATGTTGTCTTTAGACCTCATAGATCTCTTGCAGACTTGCAGTACATATGATATAAAATGTGACATTTAATTGTTTGGCTTGTTAGGGGTTTGGTTTATGCATTGCCATTTGGAAGTGCATACCACATGGGGGCTTAAGATGGCATTTGTGGTGGACAATGGTAAAGGCCCTAATGAATCTCTTCTACCTCCTCCAAGTGATCTTCCTAAGTGCTAAGCTAGCAATCGCCAAACATAGCTGAACTCAAACACTTCAAGGGCCTTGACACCAGGTAGAAACCGCAAGGTGCTCATTATATTAGGCGGTGGCCAGTGGCTAATAAGAAGAGTTCTTTCAAGCAAGCCAGTGAGCTAAAGGAAGCTGCTCAGAGTTAAATAAAACCGGATTGGAATTCTTTTTAGTTTTGACTTTTGATGTGCCTCAAATTTTTATTTTTTATACTGAGATATATGTATTTTGTGTTTGTAATTATTATGCTCATACTTCTAATTAAAGTCCAAAGGATTTTTAATGACAGAATGAGTCATCTTGCATACATGATACATGGAATAAAGTCGCATGTTTTGACTAAAAGCAACAATTTGTTCAATTTCTTAGTGTATTTCAAATACTTGGGAGTAGGAAAAAAAAATGAAAGTGTCAGTGAGCTCAGTTATATCTCAAATGACACTCCTTATATATATATAACACCAAGATGAAAGTGTAATCGTAGTTCAAGATTTCATGAGGATTTCAATTAAATTTAAATACATGATTGTATTGATCAATATTACAATATCAATATATTTTTTTTCAAATGCAACTAAATTCAATCATATGATGTATTGGTCAATACAAACACATAGATTGAATCTAGTTATAGGAACTTAAGATGTAGCATTTTGTTAAATGGACAAAAAAAATACTAAAACTTTTTTTCCTCCTCTTTGGTCAGGGACAAACCAGTTCACTAAATAGTTATTTTGTAAAATATTTTTCAAATTATTTTTTTTTTTTGATAGGAAAATTGCAACTTTCATTTAATAATCAGTTCAAGTTCAAAACATCATGGCGAAGAGATTGCTCAATAAAGCAAGGGCTCTCTTCTAGCCAAGCAATAAAATCAATAATCCCAGACGCATGCTTTGCTAACAAATGCGCTGGTCTATTACATTGTCTACGGACATGTGCATACTCCACCTGTCTTAGAAAACCACTCAAGACTTTGATACCTGCTATCACTGCTGCCACTGAAGAGGGAGGTGAGGTGTTACCACACAGTGCATTTACCACTGTTAAGGAGTCCCCTTCCATGATAATGTCCTGTACACCGATATCCCTTGCGAACTGAACTCCTGCTTCAATAGCCTTTGCCTCAGTTTCCAACGGCCCCAATGGTGCATTAATCCTCTTGCTCAGTGCTGCAATTACCTGACCATGACAGTCCCGAATTAAGACCCCAATTCCGACTGCCTTCTGTGCTTTGAAGACCGCTCCATCCACGTTCACTTTATATTTATCTGGCAATGGAGGTGTCCATCTCTCAACATGAATTTCTGGAACCGTGGCTGGTCGATCAATGGCCACGTAATATTCCTTCAGATAACGGGAAGTCCACTGCACCAGTTCAGCACCCGATTTCTTTTTTCCTCCATTACGCACCTCGTTCCTATTACTCCAGATTGCCCATGCTATTGCTGCAACCAACGCTACCTTGAAGTCCTCATACTTTCCTTCCATAATCATGTGCCACATTAAATCAAAACATGAGCGGATCTGATCTACAGCTATATCGAAATGGATCTTTGTACAGCTCCATACTTCTCTGGCTCTCGGGCAGCTCCAAAATAAGTGTCCTGTTGTCTCAGGTTCTTCATGGCAGTCAATGCAGCAGTCTTCTTGCAGAATCTTTCTTCGTACCAGGTTTGTCTTTGTAGGTAGGCTATCTCGGCATGCCCTCCAAATAAAATGCCGAATCTTATGTGGTGCTTGTATCCTCCATAGTAGCTTCCAGAACTTCTTTGTTTGACTCTCATCTGAGCTTGAGCCATAATTGGGAGACCGGGAGAGGTTCATTGCTAGCTTGTAGGCGCTCCGAACAGTGAATAATCCATTTGCACTTTCTGCCCATATAGTTCTATCATCCGGTGGCTGTATGCTCAACGGTATACTTTTGATACACTCTGCCTCATGTGGGAGAAACAGAGCATCAATCACTTGAGCTTTCCACTGTGTAGACTCCTGATCAATTAACTCACACACCTTTGTATCTGCACTCAAGAATAATCTGGGGGATACTACTTTGTATGTTGAGGTAGATGGTAGCCACTTATCACCCCATACCCGAATGGATGTCCCCTTCCCTACACTCCATCGACTACCTTCCTTCACCAAATACCGAGCCTCCATAATACTCCTCCATACATACGATGGATTTGTACCAATTGAGGCATTTATAAAATCTGTACGAGGGAAATACCGTGCTTTAAACAGCCTATATAGTAAAGAATCCTGCATTGTTTGAAGTCGCCACCCTTGTTTAGCAAGTAGAGCAAGGTTGAATTGTTTTAGTTGTCGAAAACCCATTCCCCCGGCTGCCTTTGGTTGGCATAATTTCTCCCAACTAAGCCACGCCATCTTCCTCTCATTTTGTTTCTGACCCCACCAAAAATTGCGAATCAGGCTAGTCAATTCGTCACATAGAGAGTCGAGTATTTTAAAACAATTCATTGTGTAAGTAGGTATAGCCTGAGCTACAGCCTTAATCAACACTTCTTTTCCTGCTTTTGACAAGAGTTTCTCCTTCCACCCTGCTAATTTCTTACAAAGCCTTTCTTTGATTTCCTTAAACGAATTTCTTTTATTTCTTCCCACTAGAGACGGTAATCCCAAGTACTTCTCATGTTGCTTTATGACTTGTGCCCCAAATCGATTCTTGATTTCTTCCTTCATCTCATCCGTAGTGTTTCTACTAAAAAACAGTGATGTTTTTGCTCTATTCAGTTGCTGCCCGGATGCCTTCTCATAGACCGCAAGGATTTTTTGTAAGGTGTTGCACTCTTCAATTGTGGCCTTACAAAAGATAATGCTGTCGTCTGCAAAGAAAATGTGTGAGATTTTTGGTCCACTTCTGCAAATACTCAACCCCTCCATCTCTCCATTATCCACCGCTTTCTGAATTAAAGCTGATAGAGCTTCTGCACATAACAGGAATAAATAAGGTGATAAGGGGTCTCCTTGTCGTAGACCCCTTGTAGGAATAATATGCCCTTTTGGATTACCATTTATTCTTACAGAGTATGACACTGATGAAATACATCTCATTATCAGATTCCTCCATTTTTCCTCAAAACCCAATTTTGTCATAATCCTTTCCAGACACACCCATTCTACTCTATCATACGCCTTACTCATATCTAATTTAAGAGCCATCTCCCCTTTCTTGCCCCCCTTTTTATGATGAATGTGATGCATGGACTCAAAAGCTACTAAAACATTATCGGTGATCAACCGTCCATGCACAAAAGCACTTTGGGTGTCACTAATAATGGATGGTAGTATCTTCTTCAACCTATTAGCTATTACTTTGGATGTAATTCGAAAAACCACATTACAAAGACTAATAGGTCTGTAATCAGTCACACATTTTGGCTCTTTAATTTTTGGAATAAGGACTATATGAGTTTCATTAAAATTAGGGGGTGCTAAACCATTATTTAAAAAATCAAGAATGGTTTTTGTAACTACCTCACCAATATCCGACCAAAAATGCTGATAAAACAAAGGAGGCATACCATCCGGTCCAGGAGCTTTCTGAGGGTGCATTTGTTTGAGTGCTATCCTTACTTCCTCCTCCGTAAAATCCCTTGCAAGCTTTCGGTTCATGGCTGGTGTCACCTTTGGTTGAATTGCATTCAGCACCTCATTGAACTCATTCGGCTCACTAGTTGTGAAAAGCTCTTTATAGTATTCCACCACCATCTCTCCCATTCGGTCTTCATCATCTTGCCAACATCCGTTTGAGTCTAGCAGCCCCTCCATCATATTCTTCTTATGTCTAGCTGATGCTTTTGCATGGAAAAACCGGGTATTTCTATCCCCATCTTGGTACCAACTAATCCTTGATCTTTGAAACCACATAGCATCCTCTTTCTCATGCCACCCATTCAGCTCCATCCTTGTATTTCTCATGTCTTGGATATTACTTGGAGATGCTGGCTGTAGCTCCAGCCATTCCAAGTGTTTTTGTAGAGCAGCTATTTTTTGGCCAACATGCCCAAATTCGTTCTTATTCCATGCCTCAAGCTTCATCCTATAGTGATCTAAACATGATAATAATGGATAGTCTGAAATAGAAGTCAGCCCCTCTTTCCACGCCTCCAACACCACCTCCTCGCACCTCGGATCCTTGAGCCACATTTTTTCAAATCTAAACAACCGCTTTGGTCTTCTTCTCCTTCGTTTATTTGTGAATCTAAGCAACAATGGTGAATGGTCAGAGGCTGAGGATGTGAGGTGATACAATCTAGCCATAGGAAACCGGTCTATCCATTCATTTGTGGCCAATGCACGATCAAGCCTTTCACGTATTTGAGTCCCATCCTTTTTCTGGTACAGCCAAGTAAAACATGGACCTATAAATCCCATATCCTTCAAACCGCAGCAGTCTATAGTCTCCACAAATCTCATCATTTGCTGCCTAGGCCGAGAACTACCACCCTCTTTCTCCGACATCCTAGTTAATTCATTGAAGTCTCCAATGACCAGCCATGGTAGAGTGGACGTGTGACTCAACTGCTTCATCCTTTCCCAAGATTCTGGCCTCTTCGACGTATCCGGATTGCCATAAAATCCTGTTAAGTGCCACCAACCTGAATCTGTTTCGCCTTCCACAAGAGCATCAATGTGTGTTTGTGAGTAAGTTTGGACGTCTAAACGAACCTCCTCCTTCCATAGTAGTGCCAACCCACCACTTGCACCATCGCTATCCACAAAGAAACCATTCTTAAACTCACATTTGTCTCGAACCATAATCATCCAGTCCTCGTTCGACTTAGTCTCCATGAGGAAGACTATTTTGGGAGCTTCTTTTTTTATTACCTCTTTCAAGGCGTTAACTGTCCGGAGGTTCCCAAGCCCCCGGCAGTTCCAACTTAATAGATTCATTGGACCCGGCGGGGCTGCCCAGCAACCTCCGCCGATCCAAATTCTGAAGCCAATAGCAAGCTTAAGTCTCTTGTTTCCTGCTCAATTTTAGTCCGTTTTTCTTTTTCCTGCACCATGCCATCCTCTGTTTGCTGCATTTTCAATTTCCGTTTGGGCCCCTCTGTCTGCTCTGTTGTTTCCTCTTTTCCACTAGCTGCTCTACTAATTCTAACCCATGTTCCTTTGGGCCGAGCCCCTTCCTCTTGCCTGGGCCTAATTAAGCCCACCTCACTACCTGCCGTAGTCCTCATGCCCTCCTTCTTTCTTCCTTTACTTACTTTTTCCTTTTCCACCCACCCCATGCAGAATTCTGGAGTCATTAAATCTCCTTCTTCCATACGTTTCTGTAACCGTGGGATATTATTTAGTTCCGCATCCTGCTGATCCGTTCCACTTTCCTCGCATTCCATAATTTCCATACTCATCATCTTTCCATGATTTGCCTCATTTACTCCCGTTTGACTTGCGTGTGGACGTTGGTTTCCGATATTTCCGTTTATTGCCTCATCTATTGCCTTTAATTCCTCCGTAAAATCCGTTGCACCTTGATTCTCTTTTCCTGTAACTTCCTCACCGGTAACTGTCACTGCCTCACCGGTAGCTGCACTGCCTGAACCACCGCTAGCAGCTTTTTCCGTCCTCTGCACCCTCGTTGGTATCCCCTGTTTTTTGTCCACCGCCTTGGTAAGCCCTCCCTCCTTATACTTTGCCTCTGCCTTTCCTTTGTCATACCCCTGGACTTCCACAACTGTCTTCTTCATTGGGTTGTATTGATTAGCACGCATCCATGGACCAAATTGTTGTTCGCTTGGTGATAGTGTTCCACGACTTTGCAGCCAGAGACTACACTCCTTGTCATCATGAGTGAGATGGCCACACCAGTAACATAGATTAGGTAACCTTTCATACATAAAGGAAACCCAACCTTCTTCATTCTCATCAAGTTTAACCCTCCGACCTCTGCATAGTGGCTCCGATACATCAATGACCACCCTTACTCTCAGAAAATTACCACCTCTCATTTCAGTCTGATCTTTAGGTACCAGGACCTCTCCCAATGTCTCCCCTAAACTGCTTGCCACCTCGCTTGACAGTAGTGAATATGGTAGATTATGAATTTGAATCCAAAAAGCTACCCTGTTGAATTGTAGGTTCTCAATCGGAGAAGACATATCATACCTTTGGAAAACCACCAAATGTCTATCAAACGCCCAAGGTTCGCCCATAAGTACCTTTTCAGTATCCTCCTCAGATTCGAACGCAAAAAGTAATATATTTTCCCCTGCGTTGCTGACTTCAAAATTTCTTCTCGTGCGCCACAAAGGCCTAAAAGTTTTTGCTACTGCCTCAATGTTTATAGATCGTCGTGTAAAGAAACTTTGCTGCTAAAGTATATGTCTGCATTTTCTTATTTTTTGATAGATCAAACTTGTTATCCTCCTTACTAGACAATGATAGTTTCTTCCAATCCTTTGTTAGTTCCTCCATACTCCCCAGCGCTCACTGTATCCCCACCCCCTGAAGAAAAAACCCCTAGCCCTACTAGCAACGTTGTCACTAGAGGGAACACACCTTCCTCCTCAAAACAAGGAGGGTGAAAGTGGGTTGAGCGTCTTAGAACCAATCAAATTGCGGTTATTTTTGACAACCTCTCAAACATTTTTCAATGGCGAGAAATTAGACTTCATGGTCGTAGGGCACAAAAATATGTGTTTTGTCTATCTAATTCCTTTATCATGATAAACGGAAAACAAAACTCTTACATTATGTTGGGTAAAATATAGTTCAAGCAAGTTTTGAATGACTCCCTGAAAGGTTTTTTTTTTTTTTTTTTTTTTTTTTTGGGGAGAAAAATGATTCCTTGAATGCCTGATGCAAAGAAAGAAATGGGCTAATTGCAACTTACACACCTGTGGTTTAGGCGAAATTTAAGCTATCTACATGTGGTTTGAAATTTAACGCTTTACCCACATGAGGTTAGCTCAGTTAGGGTTCCATAACACACTTCTGTTAAAAATGAGGCTAAATATGTAATTTTGCTCCCATTTTATGTTTCTCTCCTCCCAAAACATAAAAAACATAAAAGAACAAGGAAAAACAAGATTAAAAAGTGAGGGTTTTGTGAAAATTAAGAACAAACATTAGCCCCATTTGAGCAAAGGAGAAAATGAATACATGGGCTTGAAGGAATTGCTCGAGTTCATCATGCTGTTATTTGATTTGGGTTGCATAGTCACCTGCTATTACAAATAGAAAGTTGTGACAAACATGTTGTAAGAATGGAAATAGAGAGTAATAGAAAGATGAACATAGTGCTATGAAAGTTGAGAAAGAGACAGAGCTTCTGGAAATTTTCTATTATGACTGAAATGAATTGAATTGTAACTATACAGAGATCCTACATATATACTAACAGAAAGAGAAACTAATTTCCCAAACTATGCGCAAGATATTTACATCAGCTATAGCACGTGTATCACCCATGTGTGAACATAAATAACTAATACAAACAAAACTGCAAGTAGCATAGCCGTTTATGTCATTTATACATTACATGGTCACTTGCTTCATACACTAGCACTTCACTTCACTGTTGTAGCACTACTTCACTTGCTGCATCAATAGCTTCTTACTTCACTTTGATCCACTGCTCTAACCTTGCTCTCAGTATCTTTACAGCCCCCCTCAAGGTTAGCTTTAGGTCCATGAATATTGATTATGCTCATTTTGACAAGTAAAGAAAACAATTGTTAAGCATTAAGTGCCTTTGTCAATAAGTCTACTAACTATGTATGAGTTGGAGTATAAAACAACTTAATCACTCGATCTTGCACTTTGTCTCTAACCAAGTAACAGTCTATCTCAATATACTTTGTATGTTCATGGAATACAGGATTCTCCCCTATGTATATGGCAGCTTGGTTATCACAGAAAAGCAAGGCTGGTTGTGGATGATAGACCTCAAGATTCTTCAATAATGCTAGCAACCAGGTTTTCTCACATACTGTCACAACCATTGCCCTATACTTTGCCTTTGCAGAAGATCTGGACACAATGGATTGCTTTTTAGACTTCCATGACACCAAAGAATCACCTAGAAAGATGCAATATCCAGTTGTTGATCTTCTAGTATCCACACATGCTGCCCAATCAGGATCAATATACCCTTTTAAATGAAAATTAGACCTTGAGGACAATAGAATCCCTTGACCAGGACAGCCCTTGATGTACTGTAACACCTTATAGGCTGCATCCAAATGAGGTTTTCTAGGCTTGACATGAATTGGCTAAGCTTATGTATTGAATATGCCAAATCTGGTCAGGTAATAGTGAGATATAGTAATCTACTGACTAATCTTCTATAGACTCTAGGATCAGCGAGTAATCTTCCATGATACTTACTTAACTTCAAATTTTGGTCCATTGGAATCTTGCAAGGCTTACAAGTTGTCATCCCTGCATCTTTAAGTATCTTAAGAGCAAACTTTCTTTGGCACAAGGTTATACTTCAAGACCAAGGAAATATTTCAAACTTCCAAGATCTTTAAGCTTGAACTTTTGATCTAAAAACACTTTAAGATCTTCCACTGCCTTGACATCATTGCTGGCAATGAGAATGTCATCAACATAAATTAATAAGGCCAAAAAATACTTGTGAGACTTCGTAGTAAACAAAGAGTAGTCTGATTTGAATTGTGTGAAACCATACTACAAGATTGTGGATGAAAACTTGGAGCACCACTGCCTGGAAGCTTGCTTAAGTTCATATAATGACTTATTGAGCTTACATACCATGCCCCCCTTGTAGTGAAACCCTTGTGGAAGTTGCATATACACATCTTCATGTAAATCACCATGGAGGAAGGCATTGTTGACATCAAGTTAAGTCAAATGCCAACCCCTAACAACAGAAACAGCTAACAAAGTCTTGACTGTAGTCATTTTAACAACTGGAGAGAAAGTCTCAATAAAGTCAAGACCCTCTTGTTGTGTAAACCCCTTTGCAACCAAACAAGCCTTATACCTCTCAACATTGCCATCTGACCTATATTTAAATCTGTAGACCCATTTACAACCCACTGCCTTCTTATGAGGAGGTAAAGGAATGAGAGTCCAGGTTTTATTAAACTCTAAAGCAGCAATTTCTGCATCCATTGCCTCCTACCACTTAGGATTTTGGACAACCTCAAAGTATGACTTGGGTTTAGGAATGTTAGTAATGAGGGAACAAAAATTGGCATAAAATGGTGACAATTTAGAAGTAGAGAGATAAGAAGATAAAGGGTATTTGATACCTGAAAAAGGAGATAAGGAACCTGACTTGATGGAAGAAGTGGAGTGAGAAGATTGATCACATTGAACTGAGTTGCATTTGTAGGATTGCAGATAGGCAGGAGGCTTAGAAACCCTTTGTGACCTTCTTAAAGATGGAGATGGAGGAACAATATCTAAGTGTGGAGCAATATCAGCAAGAATAGGTGGAGTAGGTATAGAAACAACCTCAGTTGGTGACTGGTCTAGGATAGGAAGCGAGGAAGAAATAGGATCAGGAATAGGAGTATTAGAAATAGATTTAGATGTAGATGGACTGACCTGAACCTGTGCAGGAATAGAATCTATGATAAGAACATAAGATGGAAAAGAAAGCAAAGGATCATGAGGGGAAGCCACTGAAGGAAACAAATGAGGTAAAGGAATGTTGGAATGGGAAGAAGAATAAGGATTTGACACAAAAGGAAAAATTGTTTCATGAAAGGTTACATCCTTTGAAACAAAAATCCTTTTAGCAAACAAGTTAAGAAGCTTGTAACCTTTAACACCAAAGGGGATTCCAAGAAAAACACAAGGGACAGATTTAGGATCAAACTTAGACCTATGATGAACTAAAGTTGAAGCAAAACAAAGACACCCAAAGACCTTGAGATGCTCATAAGAATGGAGTTTGCCATATAATTTCTCAAAAGGAGACTTATTGTTCAAAATAGGAGAAGACAGCCTGTTAATGATATGTACAACAGTTAACATACACTCACCCCAAAGATAAAGAGGTACATTAAACTAAAATTTCAAGGCCCTAGCCATGCTCAAGATATGTTGGTGTTTCCTCTCTACAACTGAATTTTGTTGTAGAGTGGCAACACGAGAATGCTGGTGTATAATACCATTTGCAGAAAAGAATTCTTTCAAGAAAAATTCAGGAGCATTGTCAGTCCTAAACACTTTGATTTTAGTGTGAAATTGAGTACATATCATGTTGTAAAAGGAAACAAGCAAAGGCCTAGTATCTGACTTGTGTTTCATTAGATAGACCCAAGTAAATCTAGTAGCATCATCAACCAAAGTAAGAAAGTATTTGTAACTTTCTTGAGTAGATTTAACAAAAGGACCCCAAACATCACAATGGACAATATCAAAAGCATTGGAAGAAATATGATTAAAAAATGGAAAGGGTAACTTTTTTTGCTTAGCAATAGGACAGAGAACACAATCTTTATTACTTTGAAATTGAATTACATCAGGAAGATGATTGTGCAAAGTATTGAGCTTATAATCAAAGACATGCCCAAGTCTAAGATGCCAAAGATATGGCTTAGAAACAACAAGAATAGTGGAAACATAATGTACAAGAGAATGAAAAACAGACTGCAAAATGGAAGAAGCTCCTGATATGGATGTGCAATCTGGTGAAACTTGCGGCAAGTAAAGATTGTTGTGCAATTTACCCACTCCAATTGTTTTCCAACATGACAGGTCCTATATGAAACAAAAGTTTGAAAGGAAAACAAGACAACAAGATAGGCATTTTGTTAATTTGCTATAGAGATTAGGTTAAAAGAAAAAGAGGGAACACAAAGAACATTCTCAAGAATTAAGGTAGATGTGATTTGAATTGTTCCTATGTGAGTGACAATAACTTTCTCACCATTAGGCAATTGAACAAAGGTGGATATGGAACCAATGATTTTGGTGAATAAAGTGACAGAATGAATTATGTGATCTGTAGCACCAGTATCAAGAACCCAAGTCTCACCATTGAAAGCTGTTTTGTGCACAGGATTGACAGCAAATACAGAATGTTGCACGTTTAAAGATATACAATCTTGAAACAAATGACAAGTATTACTTGAAGTAGCAATAGGAGTGATAGCAGAATTGGTTGAGTGAACACCTTCACATGAATCATATGAGAAGGCATAAGTGTTGAGCAAAGAAATCAACTGTTGGCATTGGTCAAAAGTAAATGGAAAATTTCCACTACTTAGCTGTGCTTCTCCAGTCTGAGATTGATCACCCTCAAGACTAATCTGATTGGCCATTGGAGTCTTGCCTTTCTGCTTATAACTTGGTGGAAAACCAACCAGTTTGTAACACTTTTCCTTGATGTGACCAAGTTTGCCACAATAACTGCACATAGGCCTTCCTTTCCCAGCATTGCCTTTGAAGTTCTTGCTAGAATTGCTTGCAAAACCAGAGCCATGAGTAAAGCTTTGATTTTTAACAGCAAGAGCAGTTGTTTCAACTGATGAGCCCAGATTGAAACCTAAGGATCTTTGCCTCTCTTCTTGAATCACCAAAGAGAAAGCCTTGTCTATATAAGGACGAGGTTCCATCATGAGAATTTGAGTTCACACTTGGGAATAAGCATCATTCAGTCCATTGATAAACTGCATCATTGAATCTTGATGCTAAAGAGTGGTGATCTTATCATTCATACCACAAGTGCATTTGCCACAAGAACAGCAAGGCAAAGGTCTAAAATTGAGCAATTGATCCCATGTAGCTTGAAGCCCTGTGAAAAAAGAAGTGACTGTTGAATCACCTTACATCACAGTAGAAATTTGCTTCTGTAGCTGTGAAATTCGTAGTCCATTAGCCTGAGAGAAATGATTCTTGAGTGCATTCCAAACCTCAAGAGCTATGTTCCTATAGATCACACTAGTAGTGATATGAGGTGAGACACAATTCAAGATCCAAGAGGAAATCATTGAATTGCACTTAGACCATGCCTTCTTCTCCATAGGAGTAACTGCCATTAAAGCAATAATTGATCCATCAACAAAACCAGGTGATTATCCTCTGTTAATGGTTGTGAAACCAAGATCGCACCAGGTGATTCACCGTGATGCAAAAAGAACGGGCTACGAGGATCCTCCATTGGTGAAAGCTCACGCTGTGAGGTTGAAGATGAAGCTTGTTGAGAATTGGACGCCATTGAAAGCAATTCAAGCTCTGATACCATATAAGAATGGAAATAGAGAGTAACAGAAAGATGAACAGAGTGCTATGAAAGCTGAGAAAGAGAGAGAGCTTCTGGAAATTTTCTATTATGATTGAAATGGATTAAATTGTAACTATACAGAGATCCTACATATATACTAACAAAAAGAGAAACTAATTTCCCAAACTATGCGCAAGACATTTACATCAGCTATAGCATGTGTATCACCCACGTGTGAACATAAATAACTAATACAAACAAAATTGCAGGTAGCATAGTTGCTTATGTCAATTATACATTACATGGTCACTTGCTTCATACACTAGCATTTCACTTCACTTGTTGCATCAATTGCTTCTTACTTTACTTTGATCCACTGTTCTAACCTTGCTCTCAGTATCTTTACACATGTTGATGTTGCTACTATTGTTTGTTGATGCTATAATTGTTGTTGTTGGTCTCCAAAGGATAAGCGGAGGCTATGGAGACCACATTGGGGTGATGGATATTGTTGTGGTGTTGAGAAAGGTCTTTACTCTACTAAACTTTGTTGAATCTTGTTTAAAATCGTGCTAATCTTTAGTAGAATCCTTACATAATTATTCTATCCTAGCACATCTTGCACCATAGTCCATAATACTCCTTAAGGCCCTTCTCATTTTGTAGTTTCCTTTCTTTGTTGCCTTACTTGGGAGAAAAAAGAATTATAAGCTTTAAATTTTACTTAATATTTTAGATTGAGATTTTGAAACGACAAGCTACTCCTACCATGAGATTGCTCATCAATCTTTTGAAAATGCATGATGAATTTGATGGTGAAGGCTAGATGAAGGAATGCAAAAAACGCATGTTTGACACCTTTCCAAGAGAGGATCCATTTAGTGTTCTTGTTCTAGCATGACGAACTCGAGCAATTCCTTCAAGCCCATGTATTCATTTTCTCCTTTCCTCAAATGGGGATAATGTTTGTTCTTAATTTTTACAAAACTCTTACTTTTTGATCTTGTTTTCCCTTGTTCTTTTATGTTTTTTATGTTTTGGGAGGAGAGAGACATAAAATGGGAGCAAAATTACATATTTAGTTTCATTTTTAACAAAAGTGGGCTATGGAACCCTAGCTGAGCTAACCTCAGGTAGATAAAGTGTCAAATTTCAAATCACGGGTAAGCAACTTAAATTTCAGCCAAACCACATGTGGGTTAGTTACAATTAGCCCTAAAGAAAATTTTTATTCTACATCTCTAAGCTATATATATGTTCCCATTTAATTATGGACGTCATTGAATAAATAAAATAAAATATTATATTTATTATATTAAAGTCGAAAAAAAATTAAAATCCAAATTAGTTTCTAAGGGGACTACAATAATAACACACTCAATCATTACTTTGGGATCCATTCTTTTAAACTCTTTGATATTTATTATCTTATATCTTTATTTATTGTTGCTTGTTTCATGTTGTAAAAGCATTCACAATAAGGGAGCTAAAAAATTTAACTTTTAGCAACTCAAAAGCGTACTTTATCTATTTTAGCAACACACTTTACAATACACCCAATATCAAAACTTCTATTTTAACATAAACCACATTAAAATAATATAAACAAACTAATAAAATAAATATAATAAACCATAACTCACAGCCACCATCAACCTCAACAACCCATTACCACCATCAACCACAACCCACAAACATTGTCACCCTACCTTCCTCTTCCAACACAACACAGCACAAATCGACCCATAGCCACCACAAAACAAACCCACAGCACACCACAAAACAAACCCACAACCACAAATCACAAATCAGACCCACGCCATTACGACCCAACCTCCACCAAATGACCCTTGAAATCCAGTAACCCAAACACCAAAACCACACACCGATCTCAACCCCACCGCATGCCCACATCGCACACTGATTTCTACCCCATTTATCATTGTTGAGAGAGAGGTGAGAAAGGAAAGAGATGGAGAGGCAGGGTTGTTTGGAGAGAGAGAGAGAGAGAGAGAGAGAGCACTTCGTGTATGCGTGTGGGATTAAAAAAATGTTTTTTCTTATACCTTTCAGCTACAGTGGGCTGTTATCTTTAAGAGCCCAATATAGCAATCACTTAAAAAATTTTAGCTTTACCTTCTTTGCTGCAGTGTGTGTTTTTGGTATTTTGGTTGCTAAAATATTTAGTCACTTTAGCAACCTTATTGTGAGTGCTCTAAGATGGCAAACTTTAGAACTAAAGCAATATGAGTCTCAAAAAGGCATGCACAAGGAAATATTTGTGCTTATGTATTAGCTAAACTAGCATGTAACCCATGTAAACACATGGATGCATTTAAAATTAAACACAAATTTTATTATAAAAATATAAATAATTAGCATGTAACCCATGCAAATGTATGGATGCAATTAAAATTAAACAAATTTTTATTATAAAAATATAAATAATTAGTCAAATTATTAAAATAAATAGCATGTAACACATGCATATACATATAGATACATTTAAAATTAAACACAATTTTTATCATAAAATATAAATAATTAGTCAAATTTTTTTTAAGTAAAAGTAATTAGTCACATATTAAAATTCTTACCTAAATTTAATATTACTTATGATCATTTTTTTTTCTAATTTTTAATAAAATAGAACGTGTTGTGATCTTTGTTATATGGTGATTTTTATTGAATATATGTGATTGGTTTTTTTTTTTTTAATTATAGTTCATTAATATCAGATTCTTAGTATTTTGCACTCATTAACTCACTAGGTACAAAGATTAAAAAAATTAAGTGGATACATGGCACAAATTTAAGTGGATAATTCTAGTGTGGTCCCCATATAAATTTAGACACATGATGTAAAATTTGATTGTATTTACAAATTTTAATTGAACTTTCTCTGAGTCTTACCTATGTGTGTGTGTGTGTGTGTGTGTGTGTGTGTACACACACACACACACATACATATATCACGCACAAAAAATGTTAAGGATTATGAAGCTTGGCTGAAGAAACTCCTAGCCCTGTTAAGCATAGGAAGGCAAAAAATTTATTTTGGAGTTACTATTAATTATTTGGTTTCTATATTTTATTAGCAATCAATTTAGTCATTTTTATTTTTAACTTGTAGTCAATTTACATTTGACAGTTGAAACCAAATTGATTGCTACCAAAATTATGAATAGGGATCGCAATTTTGCCTTGCCCCTTCCTGCTACGTGCGGGTTTTCCCTGTCCCACAAAGGTGGTGGGACGGGGATGGGGCGAGATTTTAGCCCTACACCACAAGGCATGGATGGGTTTTCAACTTTTTAAACCCACCCTGCCCTGCATTGATAAGGATTAAATTGTAAATTTTTCATACCCTAAAACCCTAATATTTAAACAAACATATCATCATCTTATTTTATTCTACCCAACATGGCTCTCCACCTCTTTTTTTTCTCTAGCAATGTTGGAAATAAGGCACCAATTTTAACATTTTCTTTTGTCTTTATTAGAAACAAATTTATATACTATTGAATAATTGATTTTGTATTATGAGATTTTTTGTTTTTGTTGTGATATTGTCTTGTTAAACACTTTGATAATATTGTTCAATTTTTCTAAAAATTAGTTTGATTTAAGGGGATAAATATATTTGTAATTTAAAGTATACTAGTATTATTCTCATGGGATACACAGCTTGATTAAGTTTCATATGTAAGCTATTTTTTTTAAAAAAAAAATTATTAAATAAAAAGTAATAATAAATTCTAAAATAAGTAAGTAATTTTAATTTAAAAAAATTACTTTAAGTTCCATTTGTGTAGAGTTTGGACATTATCAGTGTTTATTTATTTTTATATTTTACATTCTCTTTATACTTTGGATTAATTTCTTAATATGAGATATTAAATGAGTTTGATCATTCCTATTTAGGTTTTGCCATAGCCAACACAAATAATAATAAACAAAATAATTCTTCTATACATATTTTTTTTCCTAGTGATAGTCTAATTAAAAAAATCAACACACTCAAAAATTAAATGTAATAATCAAAACCCAAAATCAAAACATACACAAAAGAGTTCAAAAATTAAGAATATAAAAAAATTACATAAGAGAATCAAGAACTTAAATGGATGTTTATTGTTTTGCTTCTTTATAGTAAATTTCTTTTGGCATAATATCTTTCATGCAAATTTAGAAGTAAGGAACAATAAGTAAGATGAATTTATTAAATTAAAACAATAAGCATGATGAACAATACGCGTAAGTTGCAACTTGAGAAAAAAAAAGTGAAAAAAATACAAAAACATGGGGTGTAATATGTGGGATTTAATTATACGTATGACTCTATTGGTTAAGAGTGATTACATCAAAAAGTCATGACTTAATATATATATATATATATATATATATATATATATGGTTGAGTTAAAGTTACATCTAGTGTAACTTTAAATAATATTATACCAATTAATAATTTTTAATTGGTTGTGAATTTTGACAAATCCACCGTTAAATTACATTATCTTCGTATATTCTCCATGTTTGCAAAATTTCAAAATAATCAAAGATTAATAGTCATGTCATCAATTAATTTTTTAAATTCAAGTTTTATATATATATATACACACTATGAATCAAATTGACAGTAACACCTTCACCAAAAAAAAAAAAAAAAATTGACAGTAACTCCAAAAAGGTAAGAACTAGTATTTTTACAAAAATAAATGAATAAATAAAAAAGAAGAAAAGCCAACCACTTCATTGCCATAAATAAAACAAAAGAAAAGGGCCTCATTACATTCCATTTTTTAACACGTTGCCCAATCAATAAATAAATCCTCTTTTTGGTTTTCCTTTTCAATTTAACCCTAATATGGAAAGAAAATATTATTACCACGTGGGACAATCCATAGCGCTCGTCCATGCTTATTTGTTTGTACTCCAGTTAGTAGTATATATATACGTTGAACAATAGCATGAGTTGTCAACAGATAACGAAAACTGTGAGTTAGAGAAAGCAATAATAGTCGTGACTAGTGAGAAAGTTCCAAGAGATCATGGCGATTGCTAACATGAAAAGCTTGGCCTTGGCAATGCTTATGGTTGTGGCTTCCATTCTCCTAATCTCTGGGAACCATAAGGTCTCAGCTAAATGCCAAGGCTCTATTCCAAACCTTATTTCCAAATGCTCGACGTTTGTTAAGAAAGCTGGACCGGAAAATCCACCATCGGCGGATTGTTGTGCGGTGGTGATGGGTCTTGACATTCCATGTGTTTGTAATCTTGTCACTCAAGCAATTGAAAATATGATCAGCATGGACAAAGCTGTTTATGTTGGACGAACATGTGGATTATCAATCCAGTCTGGACAAAAATGTGGAAGTAAGTCAGTTAACTCAGTTTAATTAAATGTTTAATTAAATGGTCTTTTAATTTATTAATCTTTAAAGTATGGGGTTCAACCTTGATTACATGAGTATTGGGATTTAATGGGGTAAAAGTTAGCCCAATTTTATGAAAGAAAAACTAAAAATAATAATTACAAGAATTTTATGACATCATATTATCATACTTGTTTACTTTTGCCTAATTTCTTATTGATAACACCCACTCATATTTTGATTTGTTCTTAATTTCAGGCTATACAGTTCCTTAATTTCACAAGAATTTGAAGTCAAGGGAAGATAGTTGTTGCATGTCTTTTTCAACAATAAATTATGATATTGAAGCCAAGAGCCTTGTAGCTTATCTTATTGGCATCTCCTAGCTAATGTTTATAATAAAGTTATTCAGGATTCAAATCCTCTTCCTCTTGACTATTGATGTATCAATAATAATAAAACAATAAGCTTATTATATGGCATAATTTCCAATGTATTGTTACGTGTAGTGCTTCTCTTTTGTTTTTGGCGTGAAATATTATCCATAACAATAACTACAAAAATAAAATCCATAAATTTACGTTCTTAAGGGGAAAACAAAAATAAAAACGTGTGAAGTATTGGTCAAAAACTAGTTGTAACTTATATTTGAATTTGTTAAAAGAAACCAATATGTTATCAATGGATTTAAAAAAAAAAAAACTGAGTTGATTAACTCACTTATTAAATGAGCATTTAATCAATATTTAAAATGAAAAATAATAAAGTTTTATAAAAATATTTCAACACACCATAAAACCTCTATTTTTTCAGTTTTTAATTTTTTTTTTTTAGTTTGATAGTTACAGCAGTGAATGAGGATTTAAACCAAGTATATATATCTTAACCAAAGCATGAGTTCTCAACCACAAATTAAATAATTTGAAATTGTGAGTGAGAGAAAGTAATAGTTGTGAGAGAGTTCAAGAGATGGCAATTGCTAACTTTAGATGCTTGGTCTTGGCAATGCTTATGGCTACCATTATCCTAATCTCTGGGAACCATCAAGTCTCAGCCCAATGCCAAGCTTCTATTCCAAGCCTTGCTTCACAATGCTTGAGCTCTGTTCAAAGATTCGGACCGAAAATTCCACCTTCCGCCGAATGTTGTGCGGTGGTGAAAGGTGTTGACATTCCATGTGTTTGTAAGCTTGTCACCGGAATGTTTGAATTTATCATTAGCATGGAGAAGGTTGTCTATGTTGGACGATCATGTGGATTAACAATCCAGCCCGGAACCATATGTGGAAGTAAGTCAGTTAACTCAGTTTAAAGGTTTACGCTCACTTTCTTCCTCATGCAACTATGGTATCAATGGTCTTATAATCTGATCCTCAAAAAAATGAAGTATGGGGTTCAACTCTCCATGAGTATGAGATTTGTAGAGAATGAAAGTTAGCCCACATTTTTGAAAGGAAAAAAAAAATGATTATTATTACATAATATTATACTTGTTTATAGTTTGCCTAATTTCTTATTGCTAACATCCACTAATATTTTGATATGGTTCTTTCAGGCTATACAGTTCCTTCATCATGAATTTGAAGTCAAGGAAATAGTTAATTGTTGCTTGTCATCTTCAACTATAAATTTTGATATTGTAATAATAAGTCTATTATATAGGGCATAATTTTCCAATGTATCGTGTATGTGTAGTGCTTCTCTTCTTGTTGAATAAAAAAAAAATACCCATTTTGCATAAAATAGTAAGACAAGGAAAAATTGTATGATCTTGATGAAGATTGAAATGTATGGACATTCAATTTAATTACGTCCAGTAGTACACCATGTCACATGATGTCTATTGTTTACTTTCTAATGGCTAAAGAGAGACAAATTGGGTAGGAAATTATTTTCTGGCGTAATTGAGAATTTCTCCTTTTGATCAACTTTTATATTGAATCCATCCCATTTTACTCCTTGCAATGCCTCCACTACAATTCTAGGTTATCCTTGGGATCAAATTATACTGTTATCAAATTTATCATTTTTCTTAATTTTTATTTGTAAGACTGAATTTCAGGTTAGTTTTTTAGTTGATCAAATCCTGACTATCAAGACCTTTGGGATGCTCGTTTCATGTTTCTAGAGTCACTACAAAAAACGCGCTTTGGAGCTGCGTTTTTTAAAAACGCAGCTTCAGGGTACTGTTTGAGCTGTGTTTTTAAAAAACGCAATTTCAGGATATTGTTTGAGCTGCGTTGTAAAAAAACGCAGCTCCACCACTGGACGTATAGCCGCGTTTTTAAAAATGCGGCTATAGACCAGTTCTGAAGCCGCGTTTTGTAAGGGATAGGCTGCGTTTAGCTCTGGCTTAAGCCGCGTTTTTAAAAACGCAGCTATAGACCCATCTGGGGATTTTTTTTTTTTTTTTTTTTTTTTTTTATAGTATATCCTAAAGCTAGTTTCGATCAAGACCAGTTTTAGTGTGTGTGTGTGCGCGTGTATCCACAAACGTGTGTAAATGTGTCTAAAAAATCTGAAGGGTCAGCTCCCTAGAGATTGGTCCAGCCCACTTATAGGTTTGAAAATTGGGCTACAGAACAAGTTTAATGGATCACCATAACGCAGTGGCTTCTGTTTTGCCTCAAATAATACGATGGCAAGTGATATACCGCAAGTTCAACTTTGGTAATCTGCCTCTCAAAAAAAATAATAATAATAATAAAATAAAGCTGATTATATATTTCCTCAAAAAAATATATAAATATATATATATATATATATATATAATTTATGGCCTCAAATAATGCACTTAATTGACATTTGACCATTCCAAAATTTGATTGCAATTATACTGAAGAAGCTCATTGCTCCAAGAAGATATTAATCCAACTTAGTAATTAGTATGATAAGACTTACTAACATTAATTACAAACATCCATTATAGCAGGTAGGTTTTATATATACATGATTCTAAATAAGCATACTTTTCATTTATTTGGCTCTTTTTCCCCTCCAAACATTATGTAACACACAAAATAAATCCAAGAAGCCTGGTCTAGAGCCTTTCTTCATACATCTAATTAGGAACCCAAAGAAAGGGTATTGTTAGCAAGGAAGTGTCATATATAGGGACAGTTCGTGGCTTAACCTTGAGAACCTTAAAAGCATTATGCATAAGCATGTCAACAAGTAGCTATTGCATTGATTTCTTTGCAATTAAGAAGTTACTAGGAACAGATATTACTACTATAGCCATTACTTGCTCCTTGATAGCATTGGTCAACCTCACACTCGTTGGCAAACCATAGTTTCACATTGGTCAGCCCGTTTTGTTAGCCGACGAACAGGCGTTGTTTAGGTGGTCCCGCAATGGAGTTTCTCGAGGAGGTGGTCCCGATAGCAAGGATCCCAGTGGTTAGTAATAATTCCAACAGTAATTATTAATTGCTTGGAAATAGAATAAATATGTTTAGTTGCACATCATCTATTGCTAGGTCACACTTAGGTCAGGCACACACTGATAAGAACATGGATAATAATAGAATAGTTAATTCTGAGGAATATAACATGAAAGATATAGACAAGAATTTGTTAGATTGGAATAAATGGAATATACCAACAGAAAAAACAGATAAAATCTACCAACAGGCTTTATTTTCTAAATTATCCTTCATGACAGACTACACTATAAAAACTGTTGAAAGAACTTACTCTTTATTTGATGAATATGAAACAATTTCAGTTATTTTCAGCAGACTTAATTAACCAACATAAAGAAAAATATGCTTTTTTACATGTTGGTTTAATTCAGGTAGCTGTAAAACCATTAACAAGAGAAGCTTTAAACACAAGTGTTTTACTTTGTTTAAGAGATGACAAACATTTAAGGTTTAATGACTCACCCCTAGTAATGATGGAAACAAGTTTACATAAAGGACCGGTATACTTTAATTGCTATCCTAATTTTGCTTTAAGTCTATCTGACAGAAATATCGTGGATGCTTTAACTTTGAATATAAAAATAGATGGTTATTATATGAAAGTAGGCTCAGAACCTTTAGCCATTATTTATAGGACCTATTATAAACTTATGAAAACCACCCTAGACCCTCAATCCATGGTAGAACCATCCCCCAAAGGACATACTCTCCTTCTTCAAGCCTCAACCCCAAATAGTAGACTTCGTGTACACTGACAAATACAATGGAAAGACATAAACCTTCCCAAAAGGTGGCAACTAAATGCCATTGCTCCCCCCACCAAATATAGAAAACACAAAACTAGACTTTATAGCTCAAAAGACAGATGGTACAGTTATTATTTCTTTCAATAATGATAGACAAACCGACAACCTTTTTAGACTTAGTAGTTTTTCAGGCAGAAAGACCCCTATGATGTTTACTCCTAGAAGCCCCTTCTCCTCTAGAACACCTTTCTCTGATTCCAGACCTTTATCTCCCCAGAATCTTCCCCAAGTCATACACCTTCCTCCTATAAACACTGGAAGAACCCCAGTCCAAACAGAAACAGTTTATTATCCAACAGAGACCACACAACTGAACCCTAATGTTCATCAAGCCCGTTATGAGCCCCAACCTCAACCTGATTCTCCTACCCAAACGGACATATTAGGATTCATAGATCATGATAGACGAATTAATGTTTTATCTAAAGAATTTGTTTTAGATAAAGAATTACTAAAACATGATTACTTAAAACCTGAAAACACTGACAGAAAAAACTAGTTTTTGAAGAATATAATGAACAAGAAAGGAATAATTTAAGAACCAAATATTATGAAATGGTGACAGATTTGCAGACACACCTTAGTTTTGAATTTTCGGACTATCATAACAAAAAGATAAGTGTAATAGAGAAAACATTATCATGGAAGAAGACAGAAAATCATGAAAAAGTGTACCAAATTTATCCACCCTTTGAGTCAGTTATATTGAATCAAAGTAGTGGAGTCCAAGTGTTGGCTACTCCTATTAAAAAACCTAGGGTATGTTTGGTACATTGAATGTGGATTACAACAGGAATGGTAATCTTTATTACTGGGAATAAAATGTATTGTAATGGAATAACTAAACATATTTATTAGTTTGGTAGTGTGTTGTAACATTAGAATAAAACTTATTATCAATTTTAAGAAATATCTCATTCATACAATTATATTTCCTAGAAAATAATATATTTTAAATTTTAGAGAGATGAGTTATTTTTTGATAATTTTTTATTTCCATAATTGTTAGGTGGATATAGAGTTTATTTATTTGGAAATATATTAATGTTAGAAGTTATTACATCTACTAAGGAATAGCTATTACAACCCTTTTAGAGAGGAATAGTTATTCCTTATTTTAAAGAATAGCTATTCATAAGGAATGACTATTCCCTGTAATAAAAACATAACCAAACTATTGAATAGCTAAACCATAGGAATAGCTAAACCATAGGAATAGCTATTACATTACAGTGCCTATTACAATCTACCAAACGTGCCCCAAGTCTAAGTGATGATAATAAGAATCTAGATAACATAATTCAACAGAATAATTACACTAAGATATATCTAAAATCAATTGGTCAAAAGCTACCAAACATAGAAAACAGAATAACACCCCTTCCACTTCCATAAAAAAGGAAAATTAGTCTAAAACCCCTCAGTTTATCCTTCATGAAATACCTCCTCACCTTAGATCACCTTTAAAGAGACCCATGACAAATAATCTACTTAATAAAATAAATAAGAAGTTAGATTTAATGAAACTATAATCACAAAAAGACATGGAGTCACTAAAAAACAAAGATATGAAGTCAAATACAATAGGAAGAACTGAGTCTTCAGAGGATGAAGAATCAGAAGACAATCAACTAACAGACTTGACAGATTCATTAGACATAAATAATTTAGAATCACAATTTACAGATAAATTACAAATTAATAAATTGACTTTAGGATCTTTATCATAAGATCGCAAAAAAGGAAGAATTGATGATATATACCCCAAAAAGAATTGGTATCCTAAACCTACTCCCCCTGATTTACAATTTGAAGAAAGACATACTTTTGTTAATTCGTCTTATTCGCCAGATTTGATATATGAAAGGAATATTGATGGAATGTCAGAATATGAAATAATAAACCTTTTACATGAAATGACCTTGCTCACTACTGTTTATAAGAATCATGGAAAATCGGACCACCAGATAGCCCATTTAATTGTCACTAATTTTACTGGCCAATTGAAAGGCTGGTGGGATCACTATTTAAATAATGATGACAGAAACAAAATATTGACAACTATTAAAAGAGAAACAAATGGAAGTGTTATAATGAAAGATAGACAGCCTTCACAAGAAGCAGTTAATACTTTAATTTTTACTATAACTAAACATTTTGTGTGGAGTTCCTAATCAATATAAAGAAAGAGCTTCAAACGTTTTAATTAATTTAAGATGTCCACAACTTTCAAACTTTAGATGGTATAAAGATGTTTTTATTTCAAAAGTATTAAGCAAAAATGACTGTCAACAATCTTACTGGAAAGAAAAATTTATTGTTGGTTTACCTTTTTTTTTGCTCAAAAAGTTAGACTTGACATAGCCAATAATGATGGAACTATAGACTATCCTAGCTTAACTTATGGTGATATAATATCTTCAATCAATAAAACAGGTCTATGGTTATGTAATGATCTAAGACTAAAAAATCAGATAGAAAAGAAAAAAGATATGCTAAAAATGAGCTAGGAACTTTTTGTGAACAATATGGATTTGATCCATTAATTGCTCCTTCTAAGAAAAGAAGGAAAGAAAAGAAAGATGTTGATAGATATAAAAATAGTAATAGAAGATACAATAAAAATAGATTTAAAGATAAGAAAGAAGAGTCTAAAAGAAAGAAACATGATAGACACAGAGAAAATGACATTGTTTGTTTCAAATGTGGTAAAAAAGGACATACTAGTAAATATTATAACATTCAAAGAAAGATAAATAAACTTGACATATCAGGAAAGTTAAAGAATAAATTGATGAATATACTGACAGATAGTGATGAAACAAATAATGAAATTCACCAAATAGATAATTGTGATATCGCTTCATCATCGATAGATATTTCTTCAAATAGTGAAAAGGTTAAATTATGTAATTGCAATAATCCTGATAATTGTTATTGTGAAAGAAAACTAAAAATAAGTGTTTTAACAAAATAAGAAGATAAAATAATGGATTTAATAGACAAACTTTCGGATTTACAGTCTAAGAAAGATTATTTGTCTAAACTAAAAGAATCTTTAACTCAAACTAATTGATTTTAAACAGATTTGAAAGATTATAAGTCAACCTATAATTTTGCAAAAATTACTGACAAATTTAAACCCAATAAACCTGTAACAGTGATAGATTTACAAATAGATATTAATAATCTAAGAAAAGAATTGAAAGAATTAAAATTAGAATATTTCATTTTAAAAGACATAAATGAGCAAATAGCTACACAAGTAATTAGTATAAAAGATAGAATTAAATATTGTAATGAATCCTTGACAGACTCCTCTCTTCTCGAGAGACATGATTATACTGATAAAAGTTCTTATAAAGATGAATATAAAGATGAATTTTTAAATATAATCAATAGAATGATATTCCAGAAATGGTATACTGAAATAACTCTGGTTATTCATAAAGAATTTTTGTTAACAGTTATTGCACTTGTTGATTCAGGTGCTGACATGAATTGCATACAGGAAGGATTAATACCTTCCAAATATTTGTTGGAAAATCTGGTTTTGTATCTCATACAAAACACACAGCGGAAGCAACAAATATGGATCTATTTCATTCATGATTGATAACATGCACTATGTAAATTTCAAAATTTAAGAACAAAATAGCATACCTTAGTGTGGTGAAGTTCAAAACAAAAGATTAGAAGTACTTGGGAACACTTTTAATCTTCACTCTAATTCCACTTTACGCCCAAGAAGTGTGGTCTCTCAATCAGTTTCTAAGGGAGAATAATCGACTGGTTTCACTCACACATACACACAATTTCACAATGATGTCTCTCTTAAAAAAAATTATGTATGTTTCTTCCTTTATAACTAACTGATTATCTAATTGGGCTGGCCTATTGGGCCTTTCCAATTAGGCTTTAGTGTGTGGCTTAGAGTGGGACCAAAAAAGACCAATAAGACATCAGCTTCAATGGGCCTTGGGCTTTTCTGTCAACTCTTGACAAGTCCAAAGTTACCATTAATTATATTTAATATCACTATATAAATATAATTATACTCTAGGCCTTATTAATAAATTATATCCTAAGACTTTATTATACATACAACCCCTTTATAAAATATTTGTAATAATTCAAAATCATGAATGTATACTGCCACTTTGAAGATTACTACATCTTAATCCTTGAGTACCCAGTTTAATCCTTCAAGTTATTCATCATATATTTATGAAATCTAATTTCATAAATATATACTTTAGTAATTTCTTACTAAAGTGGTTAGGCCTAACTCTCTGAATAACTGAACCCATTAAACTTATCTCAAGGGAATATTTTATATCTCCGTTAAGAGACTATGAATTCCATCTTGAGAATATATGTTTCATCAACACTAAATGTGACTACCCAACATACTAAGGTTTTGATCGTAACTTTAGATCTCACTCCTGATATATCAAAGCAACCTACACCTCATGATCAGGTACATTATTCTCTTAGGATTAAAAGTTCATACAAATAGAAGTCGTGAGATTTATTATTCATTTGACAGTCGTTAGGAGAATAATAAATTTCACAGCGGTCCAGTTCAATATGTCTTAACTCTTAAAACATATCAACATATCAACTAGAAGTCTCCACTTCCATGATCAAGACAAATCATCTTAGTTGATATGTTATAGTCTTCGCAAATGAAATGCCCAATTTCATCACCGACTACGAACCAAAATTCTAAGTTTACAAAGTACTTGTCATTTATATCTTCTGTGACTAAATCACATAAATTACATACTATGTATCTCATGGACTATATGATAATGTCCGAATATTCATGTTACCATTATTTTAGATAATAATAAAGAAACTTTATTAATCACAACATTAAGTCATACATAATGCCATACATAATAACATACATAGCATCTTACAATAGGATTTAAGGACACTAATCCTAACAATATTATGAATCAACAATAGACAGATTAACTTAGGCTAATGGTGATAGACTAAAAATAAGTAATAAATTGACAAAGACTCACATATATAATAATGGAATCAATTTTAGAACACCTTTCTTCTTAACAGACAAATTGTTCTCTAAAGTTATTCTAGGAAATCCTTTTTTGGCTTTACTTTATCCTTTTTCTACGACAGACAATGGAATATATACTCAAATTTTTGAGACAGAAATATTCTTTAAGTTTATCCTACCCCTAGTCCCCAAATATATACATTTGTTAAAAGAAATCTCCATATTTAAAGGCATGAGTACCAACGAAATTGTACCAGCAACAAATACTATTGCTACTATAGACCCAATGGTAGATGATGCTATAAACTTTACCCAATAGCACTTAAGTACATACATATTATTTTCAAAAAGAAATATATATCTCTTTTCAAAAAGTTTATTTAAAGTTTGTTTTCAAAAAGATTTTATGTTAACTAAAAGGTTTTGCTCAATTTAACAAAGTCCTTCTCAGATCTTCTCTAAAATATTTAAGTCTCTCTTAGAAATAGACAGCCTTCTGATAGAACCCTTTGAAAAAACTCCCTTAGTAGCATTTGAAGCTACACTACCCAAATTTGATCATCAATTGCATGAAGGCCTCCAACTAAGGCGTACTTGCATTATATTAATTTGTTAATTTTAAAATTAATGGTCAATTACCTAGCAAGCAAGATAGCCATCTTAAGGCTAAAATCTTAGACCTAATTTTGCCAAAACAGAAATCTTCAATGAAGATTTCAGACAACAAGAAAGCATCTCAATAGAGGCAATATCCCTTCAAAATACAAAGTCAGCTATAACGGTGTATTCAAGTAGTGATTATTAGAAAGGCCAGACATAATGACAGAATATCAAATGTAGCTACTATTAGACAGAATTGAGAAAGAAAATTATGATAGATTACTATTCATTAATACGCTTCTAGGCAGACTATCTAGACAGATCTAGAAAGATCAGACAGCTATAATAGACCACTATTCACTGGCACATGTGAATAGCTTCCAGACAAACCATCCAGTCTAGAAAGATATTCTAATAGATTATTATTCATCTGCACGTGTGAATAGTACCCTAACAGATTCCTCTGACAGATTCCCAGATAAATTCATCAAAAGTCAATTATGAAATACTATTGTTCATCAATAGTATTTTCTACAATATTCTACAAGTTTCTACTGACAGAATAACTTGAGTTAACTTTACTAACTTAGGTTATTTTTAAAGACTTACTATGGTTTATCTCATCTATAAAAAGACAAACTTCAAAGACAGAAGACAAGTCCAAATTCTAGGTTCAAATTTTAGAGGTTTTGGTTCTAGAAAGAAGATAGCTCTCTCTCCCTTAGAAAGACTCTTGTAATCCTGTAACCCTTCCCTTTAGACAAAATCTTGTAACCTTTCCGTTTCAAAGACATATTTTACTTTGTAATCTTGTAACTCTTCAGACAAAGTTTTATTTTCAAATCTTGTATCAAAGACAGGCGTTTTCAGTTTTAATCAAAGACAGAAGTTTTTATTCAAGTAAGATTTTACTAGTTTCTGTTTTCATATTCCATATTCTATTTTAACTTATTTTGAATATATCTATTTTGCTATTTTCTTCTCTATTATCTATTTTCTTCTAATGGCTAAAAAGAGACAAATTGGGTAGGAAATTATTTTCTGGCTTAATTGAGAATTTCTCCTTTTGATCAACTTTTATATTGAATCCATCTCATTTTACTCCTTGCAATGCCTCCACTACAATTCTAGGTTATTCTTGGGATCAAATTATATTGTTATCAAAATTATCTTTTTTCTTAATTTTTATTTTGTAAGATTGAATTTCAGGTTAGTTTTTTAGTTGATCAAATCCTAACTATCAAAACCTTTGGGATGCTAGTTTCATGTTTCTAGAGTTTCGATCAAGACCAGTTTTAGTGTGTGTGTGCATCCACAAACGTGTGTAAATGTGTCTAAAAAATTCTGAAGGGTCAGCTCCCTAGAGATTGGTCCAGCCCACTTATGGGTTTGAAAATTGGGCTACATAACAAGTTTAATGGATCACCATAATGCAGTGGCTTCTGTTTTGCCTCAAATAATACGATGGCAAGTGATATACCGCAAGTTCAAGTTTGGTAATCTGCCTCTCAAAAAATAATAATAATAATAATAAAATAAAGCTGATTATATATTTTCCTCAAAATATATATATATATATATATAATTTATGACCTCAAATAATGCCCTTAATTGACATTTGACAATTCCAAAATTTGATTGCAATTATACTGAAGAAGCTCATTGCTCTTAGAAGATATTAATCCAACTTAGTACTTAGTATGATAAGACTTGCTAACATTAATTACAAACATCCATTATAGCAGGTTGGTTTTATATATAGTATATACATGATTCTAAATAAGCATACTTTTCATTTATTTGGCTCTTTTTCCCCTCCAAACATTATGTGACACACAAAATAAATCCAAGAAGCCTGGTCTAGAGCCTTTCTTCATACATCTAATTAGGAACCCAAAGAAAGGGTATTGTTAGCAAGGAAGTGTTATATATAGGGACAGTTCGTGGCTTAACTTTGAGAACCTTAAAAGCATTATGCATAAGTGTGTCGACAAGTAGCCATTGCATTTACTATTGTCCCATCAGAGGACACCAAAGGAACCATGCAAGTTCCTGCCTCATTGATTTCATGGCTATAAAAAATAGCATACACAGTTTTGCTTATGGCACACTACCTCCTTGTTTGCATTAATCCTATGCACTCTTGTGATGATGCTCTTGCTTCTCAATTTCTTTTGGCACCTGGGTTAATTGAAAGTACTTTTGAGTGTGTCCAAATTTAATTTAAGGCCCATTGATTATTGGATGAGTGTCACATTGTTATTTGCCAATTAGAAGGAACTGGATTAATGAAATGAGTTGGAATTTCAGAGAATTTTCCAATGACAGATTTTGATCCCACTTATCCAACATTCTAGAGAATTTCCCAATAACAGATTTTGTCACCATTTGCCAATACACATGCACCTCTTGGCGTCACTCCCAAACCTTCACCCTCAGTACAATATACACATATTCCTCACCTCACACAGAACACACAGAACATAGTGGGATCATTCAAAAATCTCAGTTTGTGCAGGGAGAAAATTCTCTTTGCCCTTACTTCATTCTCTACGCTTTTGTCCATCACCAACCTAAGAAAAGCGCCCAAAAACCCTATGCAAATACTTCTAATAATCCCAAAACCCCAGAAGAATTTTTTCCTAGCTTTGAAACACTAATGGCTCAATGTGCTTTTTATGAAGAAGGTGGTGTCAACCTTTCTGTGCCCTTGAGTTTTTTATTGCACAAGCCCTTTATTTTTTCACTTCTATATAACACATAACATACTATAATAATAATAATAATAATAATAATAAATGATTGCCACATTTTAATTTGGCACCCCTTCCCCCCAAAATATGACTTCCCCATCCCCAATAGTTGCATAAATTAAAAAATTATTTTCTAACCTTGGGTTGAACCATATGAATTGTGAAGTTATTCATTCATCTAACAAATTCAATAAATGAACATCATGCGATTTATTCAATAATATTATGTGATTTACTTTTATACTCTTTTTGTTAATTTTTTCAAAAATAAAAATAAAATTAGGAAAGCTACCTAATATTATAGAAGATATTGATAATTATAAGGACAATGGACATATATATATTGTTATGATTTGAATCTTGATTCACTTTGTGAGTTGTGACCACATTGCACGCGTGCGCACACGGTTACTGGAATGCAGCCTCACTCAACACAAATCTCAATCACACTCACCAGACCTTTTGACTTTTTTTGGGAAAGAAAAGAAAGGAACACAAACAAGGAATCTTTCCATTATTGGAAACAAACTATAATGAGGTGTCAATGCCCTACTTGATTAATAATGCCTCACGTTCTCTGTCTCTCTCTTTTTTTTTTTCTTTTTTTTTTTTTAATGCATGTCCAGTTGTCATGTCTTAATTTCCAACAATTAATGCTTTGTAGTCTGTATGTACCCCTTGAATCTATCAAGAGCCAATAGACAATTACTAGATTTGAAACACTAATCTAGGAATCTCTCTATCCTAATTAACTAACCTAATCCTTATAATTTGCTTTAACTTGTCTTTAACACTATCTAATTAGGGTTAACACATGCGTATTTGGATTATAGCAATTTTTTAAAAAAAAATCTTTAAAGCTTTTATTCCAATTTCAGCTTGGTGAAAATTAATGTGAATATCGACTTAGAAGAAACTTTTATTTATTTTTGTCGGTCAATAAATAGAAAGAATATGGGGGTGACGTTATATTTTGGTATCTTTTGGTTAAAGAGACACGTCCAACCATTTGGAACATTTTATAAGATAAGGATGGGGGAGCCAACCACTTTATATAACTAGATTGGAAATTGTCTTAACTAGTAAACAACTTTCCTTGTTATTATCTTCTTAAATATATATATATATATATATATATATATATTTCTTTGTTTGGTTTTATTTTCCGCTCTGTTCTTCATGACTTGTATGCATTCTTACGGTCAACATGAATATATGGAGAATATGTATTAAGACCAACAATTTCGGAACAGATTATTCAAATGCATTTTCAACAAAAAAATAGCGTCATCCAACATCCATGTATGAATTATAGATGGTCGTGCGTGTTTATTTTATCTATAACCATTCAATCTAAGCTTGTATGTGCAGTGGCAAAACCAGAAATTTATCTTTGAGGAGCCATATATATATATATATATATATATTTTTTTTTTTTTATGAAATGTAAAATAGTAATGTGCAATTTTTTTTTTGGGCTTTTTCTTTTTGCTTCAAATGCCTTAATATATTGTTAAGTTGACTGAATTATGGACTAGAGTTTAATTTTATTGGGCATAAAAAAAACTTAGGGTGGTCACAAATCTTTTTTTAAGGGTAGACAATGTTTATTATTGGAGGGGTCAAAATGATAAGGTTATTTAAAATTTTTAAAA
Organism: Quercus robur; assembly: GCF_932294415.1. Classification (NCBI taxonomy): domain Eukaryota; kingdom Viridiplantae; phylum Streptophyta; class Magnoliopsida; order Fagales; family Fagaceae; genus Quercus; species Quercus robur. The sequence goes on along the minus strand of NC_065534.1, from coordinate 27,341,464 downwards.
TTATTTAAGATATTTCCAAAAAAAAAAAATTAAGTTTAATTTTTTCAAAAATTTTGGGGAGCCCAGGTCCCCCTTGGTCCTTTAATAGCTACGCCACTGTGTACGTATGTGAGAAACATTTCTTTGTTCCTAGCTTGTAAATGATAATGGTCATTTTAAAAAGCCTTGATGATGTATACCTTAAGTCTCTTCAAATATATATAATAATGCGTTTTGTTTTTTTCTTTTTACGACATTTATACACCAGCTAGTAAAACTGCAATACCTAGAAAGACATCCTAGTGTTACAACAACAAAAACAAAATCAAACTGTTAAAAAAAAAAATTCCTAGCAAGAATCAAATTTAGAATCCTCCATAAGTAACAGAGAGCAGCCTATTTAAAATGGTATGATCAGCATGTTTGCACCAAAACAATCTATCAAGATTCAAAGGTCAAACAATTCTTCACTCAGACATAGCTCTCCTGTTATATACTCGAACATTTTAATCAAGCCGAGTTATAAATTGTAGCTGCCCTATCATCTTGTTTTGTTTTTTTTTAGAGAAGCCCTATCCAATTCTAAATCTCATTTCCCAACCTGCTTGAAGTAAGAGCTGACAGCATTTCCTAATAAGAATTCTCATCCGCACAATTTTTTAGGAGCATCTAAAGGTCCCTTATGCTTTCGTATAAAGGACTTAAGTAACCCTTATATAACACCAATTAGCAAGCATATCTATAATGGTCAACCTTTTTTGTGAGTATTTTAAAAAAAAATTAACCAGTTGATGAAGGCATGCTTGAGAATATTCTTGAAAACCAGACCAATATTCTTCACCAATTAACCTGAGGCCTTCTTAGATATAATAGCATTCCAAGCTTAACTCCTTGCAGTGGTAACTCTTAATTATTTGGAGAAGCCAAACACTCCAAATTAACGATCTCACCACCAAACTTCAAAACAACCAATGATCTTTGAATAATTAAGCACAATGTTATTTGCTAGGATCTAAATTGGCTAATACATAGTGACAATGTAATCCTAAGTCCTATGCTCTATTTGTTGAGGGGTGAAAATTGAAAAGAGAGATGAAAAACGGTGGAAGTAAAAGGGGAGAGGAGATTATCATTGTTTAGTTTTTGGTTGCAGTGAAAAGGGAAATTGCGTGCATGGATTTGTTTGGAAGGTTTCTTTAACCCAACTCGACCTTGATGGATTGAGAGATTCCTAACCCAACCCATGTGGGTTGGATCGATTAGTTGACTGTTGAGTGCATGTTTTATACTTTATAAAAAATTTGAAATTTGAATAATTTTTTATTACTTCTTTTAATAGATTATTATGTAAAGATTTACATTATATGCCTAAGTTATATTGTAAAGTTCTAAACTCATCAAAACTAAAATTTTTAAATACTAAAATATAGAGAACTAAAAATAAATAAAATATGGATAATAAAATAAACTTATATATTTAGTGGATCAGGTTGGGTTCAATACCTATCAACCTGAATCCAACCCAATTTCAAACTCAAAATAAAATTCTAACCCACAACATCAAGTTGGATTGAGTAAGGTCGGTTTTGTCAGATAAGTGGATTGAATGCACACCCATAATATTACCACATTGTTTCAAATTACAATAAATATGTGGGGCCTGAAATTTGGAATCCCGGCCCACTTCACATTAATGGCCCAAAGCCCAAGTCGAGGAGCCCTACTGCCGAGGAGGTATGAGGAGAACCCCTTGATGGCCCAATAATATAGCCGAGGACAACCTCACGCTCAACGCCTCACAAAACGCCTGAAGAAAAGGACAAACTCAGTACAAGAGCAGTACAAGCTTGAAAGCTGCCAACACCATAACGTGGAGCCCAGCACCTGACAAACCCATACCCCATACCATGCTACCCAGTTTTTCCCAACCACTCTGACGTGAAGACTGATAGGACGAGTAACTGCCCCAAACAAGGAGAAACTGACACGTAGAAGAAGAAAGGGAATCAAATACTAGTATAAAAGGAGAAAAAGGGGGGGGGGGACAAAAGGAGGCCCCGGAAAAAAGAAGAAAGAAGGAGGAGGAATGGTGAGAATGTGATGCTCCTCGGACTAATTCCGAGGAGTCAGACCCTCCAAACTATATTGATGCAAGGCTCAGCTATGCAGTCCCAACTCATCTTTGTATGATCGCTCATGAAACCGGGACCAGACCGAAACCCAGCGCCCAAAGGCAGGCCTTTCCAAACCCACTCTCTACAAATCATATTATTCGGGCCCTTTACACACAAGCCCAACGTCAACCTTGGGTCGTTAAAAATCGTGTCCCTACAATTGGCGTCGTCTGTGGGAAAGGTTTACGCGTTGGTGCAAGTGGCGTTTGAGTCAACTCTCTAGAAAGCAGAGGTTCACGGGGTTTCCTCCATCTCCGGCGACATGTAGTTGTTGCTCCGACATAAACTTCTGCTAAGGGCTACGCCTTGCAGTGCCAACGGCGCGGGCAGCTCTAGGGACTCCCGGCCTCAAGCCAACTCTCCCCGCCGTGGTCTAGGGGCTGACCTTCGAAAAACAAATAAATACAAAAGAAAAATCATAAGTTTTGGACAGAACCAAAGCCTTGCATGGTCCTCGGACTCAAGCCTATGGGGAAACCAAGTACTCAAAAGAAAAATCATAAGTTTTGGACAGAACCAAGGCCTTGCATGGTCCTCGGACTCAAGCCCATGGGGAAACCAAGTACTCAAAAGAAAAATCATAAGTTTTGGACAGAACCAAGGCCTTGCATGGTCCTCGGACTCAAGCCCATGGGGAAACCAAGTACTCAAAAGAAAAATCATAAGTTTTGGACAGAACCAAGGCCTTGCATGGTCCTCGGACTCAAGCCTATGGGGAAACCAAGTACTCAAAAGAAAAATCATAAGTTTTGGACAGAACCAAGGCCTTGCATGGTCCTCGGACTCAAGCCTATGGGGAAACCAAGTACTCAAAAGAAAAATCATAAGTTTTGGACAGAACCAAGGCCTTGCATGGTCCTCGGACTCAAGCCCATGGGGAAACCAAGTACTCAAAAGAAAAATCATAAGTTTTGGACAGAACTAAGGCCTTGCATGGTCCTCGGACTCAAGCCTATGGGGAAACCAAGTACTCAAAGGAAAAATCATAAGTTTTGGACAGAACCAAGGCCTTGCATGGTCCTCGGACTCAAGCCTATGGGGAAACCAAGTACTTAAAAGAAAAACTACGGTACATGGACCTTAGAATCTATCCGAAGAGAACTCTCCATTAACAATTGGGTTAATCCCTAAACTGCAGGGATTCCCAAGTCTACTCTCGGATCCTTGGTACCAAAGGGATTGATGCAATATAAAGCAATATGTTACCAAAAACACAATCGGAGTCCCTTACTGTTCGGTTACCCCCTCGGATGAATTACTCAGAGTTTATTGTTCTCGGACAGTCTCCTTGCACGTATTACGGAATATTCAGCTGTTATCTCGGTTAGTTTCCTAAGTTTAATTTACTGTGAATTATCGTTATTATGCCTGTTAATGTCGGTAAATTAGAGTTAGTCGGATTATGTTTCAAGGTTTCCTACTTAAGTATCATTGAAGAAAAACACACATGGAGCACACACATTCACAAAGTAGTTGTTGCAAAAAAGAAAAATATTCAAAACAAGTAAATAAATTCCTCTTTTATTAAGACAAAGAAATAGTACAGCGTACAATGAAAAGCTGGAATAAGCTTATATTAAAGCTAACTACATAAGCGAAAAGAAATATACAAGAGAATAAAGATAAAGCCGAGGAAGTAGTACAG